>NW_027438707.1:0-45466 GCF_000715075.1 Nicotiana tabacum | reverse complement strand
TGGACGCCTGACTTCTTTAATTTCTTTACCAGGTATTTCCTGACACAAATATTGTATTTGCCCCTGTTTTAAATTAAAGAAAACTTCGTTAGTTTAAAGCAGGGTGGTTGACTGGGGTATTCTTGCCGATGGTGATGTTTCTCTTCGTTTCTCTTTATTGCCTTAGAATGGTTGAAAAGACTGTTTTGTCTTTGTCATTGATCCTTGACTATAGGATTCCCCTCTGTATGTTTTCCTTCGAACCCTTTTAACTGTAATCATATGTCCCTTCTGACTTTGCTGATCCACTTTTGATTTCACCTTTCTTACACCCATATCATTTATCTTCCACTTTTTGTGGCCGTATTTTGCATCATGTAACCTTGAATCTTGGTAGTATACCTTGACATTCCTTCTTATTTGTTTGGAATAAAACTTATTTCAAAGCTTTTAGAAAAGTAAGATTATTAGTGACGAAACACGTTGATTTCGACAATTATAGAATAAAAGGAAAAATCCAATTTTGGATGACTGTTGGAGCAAGAATGAAAACTTATCTGATTGGAGTTACTGGCACCAATGATCAGGGTATGCATTTCGGATTAATTAACCCAGTCTTTTAATCAATCTCCTCTCAATTGTCTTATTTTCGTTTTCCCCCAAAATTTCCATAATCCAACTTCATTTTTCATTACACAGGCCTGTTGGGCTTGTAACGTCTCAAAGAGTTTTCACCGATAAACCTTCCTCATTTGTTCATTTCTCACTTCCTTTTCGCCTTATGGTGCCTACAAAGGTTTTCACCAATAAGACTCTCTCATTTTTACTTTTCTCTCAACTTTCATCGCCTTATGGTGCCCGTTTGGGTTTTCACCTATAAGACTCTCTCGTTTTTACTTTCTTTTCTTGTTTGTACCAGAATGTTATGAACCATCTTCATTTGCTTGACTTAGCATTTTTCTAAGATTGGTCGAAAGGTCTTTTTGGTATGGGGTTAGAAATGGAAAAGCTTTAAACAATTTTGGTATGTGTTTAAAATTACAACTCTTGGAATCTTTTCTTATTCCCAATACAATTATTGCCCCAGTTCCTTGATTGGGGTCGCTTGATGTTTCTTTTTGTGCACATTTTATGTATATTGTGCACCCTATGACCGAGCCGTAAAGCGCCTACGTATCCTTCTTTGAGGAATCAGGTCAAACGTAGTTCACCCAATAATAGTGATTTTTTTTTTTAGATTACTTGATTTTTTTATTGATTCCAAGAGAGGGTAGGAAAGAAACAAGTATGGCTCAAAAGGGAAGCAAATGGTATAGTGTTTGGATAGCAGAATAAATTGCCTTTGTCATTCCAATCTTCGAAATAATGCTAAATACAAACACCCAAAAAGTTATGCATAATATCTCTTTACCGCGTCAGAATTGATCGTCATATCTATGCATTTGCCTTCAATGTCTGTTAAGCATAGTGCACCATTCGATAATACTCTGGTCACAATGAATGGTCCTTGCCAATTCGGGGCAAATTTTCCCTTTGCCTCGACCTGATGCGGAAGAATACGTTTCAGCACATGCTGACCTACTTCAAATTTCCGGGGACGTACCTTTTTGTTGTATGCTCTTTCTATTCTTCTTTGATATAATTGACCATGGCATACTACGGTCAATCGTTTTTCATCAATCAAGTTTAACTATTCTAGACGGGTTTTGACCCATTCATCATCATCAATCTTTGCTTCGGCGATGATCCGAAGGGAAGGAATCTCAATTTCTGCAGGAATTACTGCTTCGGTGCCATATACTAACAAATAAGGAGTGGCTCCTACTGAAGTGCGAACAGTAGTGCGGTATCCCAATAATGCAAATGGTAATTTTTCATGCCATTGTTTTGAACCTTCTACCATTTTCCGAAGTATCTTCTTTATGTTTTTGTTGGCTGCTTCTACTGCTCCATTCGCCTTGGGCCGATATGGGGTAGAGTTACGATGTGTAATCTTAAACTATTGACATACTTCCTTCATTAGGTTGCTGTTAAGATTAGCACCGTTATCCGTGATGATCACCTTCGGGATTCCGAATCGACATATGATATTTGAGTGGACAAAATCGACCACAGCTTTCTTGGTCACTGATTTGAATGTCTTGGCCTCAACCCATTTGGTAAAATAATCAATAGCTACCAGAATGAACCTGTGCCCATTGGATGCTGCAGGCTCAATTGGTCCAATCACATCCATACCCCAGGCAACGAATGGCCATGGTGCCGACATTGTGTGCAACTCGGATGGTGGAGAATGAATCAAATCTCCGTGTATTTGGCATTGATGACACTTGCGTACAAAACTGATACAATCTCGCTCCATGGTAAGCCAATAGTAACCAGCTCGGAGGATTTTCTTTGCCAACACATATCCACTCATGTGGGGTCCGCAAACTCCTGAATGTACTTCAGACATGACAGTTGTAGCTTGTCTGGCATCTATGCATCTTAATAATCCAAGATCTGGTGTTCTTTTATACAAAACTCCTCCGCTCAAGAAGAATCCATTTGCTAATCGCCTAATGGTCCTCTTTTGATCTCTTGTGACTTGTGCGGGATATATCCCCATTCTGATATACTCCTTAATGTCGTGGAACCATGGTTCACCATCAAATTCTTCTTCAACCATATTGCAATAAGCGTGCTGATCGTGGACTTGAATATGTATTGGATCTACATAAGCTTTGTCCGGATGGTGCAACATTGATGCTAGGGTAGCTAACGCATCGGCAACCTCATTATGGATTCTTGGAATATGTTGGAATTCCACTGATTGAAACCGCTGACAAAGATCATGTAGACATTGCCGGTATGGGATGAGCTTTAAATCTCGGGTCTCCCATTCTCCTTGAATTTGATGTACCAAAAGATCCGAATCTCCCATGACTAAGATTTCTCGGATACCCAAGTCTGCAGCTAGCCTTAACCCCAAAATGCAAGCTTCATATTCAGCCATATTATTGGTGCAATAAAATCGTAATTGAGCCGTAACAGGATAGTGATGCCCTGTTTCAGAAATGATTATAGCTCCTATCCCAACTCATTTCATGTTAGCGGCTCCATCAAAGAAAAGTTTCCAGCCATACTTTTCAATTTGCCCCACCTCGTCGATATGCATTGTTTCTTCATCAGGAAAATAAGTCTTCAACGGCTCATATTCCTCATCGACCGGGTTTTCGGCTAAATGATCGGCCAGTGCTTGAGCCTTCATTGCAGTTCGGGTCACATAGATGATGTCGAATTCTGTGAGCAATATCTGCCACTTTGCAAGTCTTCCCGTTGGCATAGGCTTTTGAAAAATGTATTTCAATGGATCCAACCGAGAAATGAGGTAAGTAGTATAGGATGACAAATAGTGTTTCAATTTTTGAGCTACCCATGTTAGGGCGCAACATGTCTTTTCCAGATGAGTATACTTAACCTCATAAGCTGTGAACTTCTTGCTAAGGTAGTAGATGGCTTGTTCTTTTCTGCCAGTGAGGTCATGTTGCCCCAATACACAACCAAATGAATTTTCCAAAACCGTTAAGTAAAGAATCAAAGGTCTTCCTGGCTCTGGCGGGACCAACACGGGTGGGTTTGACAAGTACCTTTTTATTTCATCGAACGCTTCTTGACACTCATCGGTCCATTTGACTGCAGCATCCTTTTTTAACAATTTGAAAATTGGCTCACAGGTTGTTGTGAGCTGAGCAATAAACCTGCTGATATAATTTAACCTCCCCAACAAACTCATTACTTCGGTTTTGTTTTTTGGAGGTGGCAGTTCTTGGATGGCTTTAATCTTTGACGGATCTAGCTCGATGCCTCGTCGACTGACTATGAATCCCAGCAACTTTCCGGATGGAACTCCAAATGCGCATTTGGCAGGGTTAAGCTTGAGGTTGTATCTGCGAAGTCTCAAGAAAAACTTCCTCAAATCCCCAACGTGGTCGGCCTGATGCTTTGATTTTATGATCACATCATCCACGTACACCTCAATTTCCTTGTGTATCATATCATGAAACACTGTGGTCATTGCTCTCATATAGGTTGCCCCGGCGTTCTTTAAACCGAATGGCATTACCCGATAGCAATAAGTTCCCCATGGTGTGATGAATGCCGTCTTTTCTGCATCTTCTTCATCCAATAGAATTTGATGATACCCGGCATAACAATCCACGAAAGACCCTATATCATGCTTGGCGCAATTGTCGATCAAAATATGGATATTGGGTAATGGGAAATTATCCTTTGGACTTGCTTTGTTGAGATTGCGATAGTCGACGCATACTCTAATTTTGCCGTCTTTCTTTGGCACAGGAACGACATTAGCCAACCAAACAGGATATCGAGTGACTCGAATGACCTTTGCTTCCAATTGTTTGGTGATTTCTTCCTTAATTCTCATACTCATATCAGGCTTGAATTTTCTCAGCCTCTGCTTGACAGGAGGCACCGTTGGATCGGTGGGCAATTTGTGGACCACTAAATCAGTGCTCAAGCCCGGCATGTCGTCATACGACCATGCAAAAACATCTTTGAATTCTATGAGTGCTTTAATTAACTCTTCTCGGATCTTTGGTTCGAGATGGACACTTATTTTAGTTTCCCGGACATTACTCGTGTCCCCTATATTGACGTCCTCGGTATCACTCAAGTTAGGTTTGATTTTTTCCTCAAAGTGAATTAACTCTTTACTAATCTCTTCAAAAACCTCATCTTCATCATATTCTGATTCATAATCACAATATATTTCTTGAATTAATATTTCGGAACCAGATTGATTTTTAAGACTGGGCTGAGGATTCCTCATGCATGCCATATCACTAGAGCCAGCGTAAAAGGAACTGTACAAGAAAGAAGAAAAAGAAAAGAAAGCTATTAGGAATGATAATAAAAAGGAAACTGCTTTTTATTGGATGACGAAAGATAACAAGGTTTTGCACACTTCAAACCGACTGTAAAATAAACTTTGGGATTACAACCTTGAAATAACCCAAACAAACTGAAAGAAAATCAAAATAAACTACCAAGACTCCTTTCGAATTGGGAGAGGAGTGGCTTTCCAATTATTGAGCTTTGTTTCTGGCCCAACGAATTGAACTTCTGCGTTGCTACACCCTTCTCCGCTTTCCAACATATTCACATCACTAAACAATATCTCGAACCTTTCAATTAATTCCTTCTCAGGATTGACCCGGGATTTAGGAATTGTTGTTATCGGGTGATTTTTAGTGCCGGTCTTGACAAAAGACTTTGACAGATGTGGTACTGGTTTTGGAAGAACCCATGCTTGGTGTTTCAACTTCCTGGCCCTTATTACGTCGTTGGCGGTGGGTATGAACCCTAAACCGAATGTTCCCCAGTTCTCGGGGAGAGATACTAGTTGTACAATTCCTTGCAGAGATAAGCCCAGACCTTTGCCAGGTATAAAGACATTCTTTAACATTTCATAAGCTATCATGACTGATGCAGAGGATATCCTTGGATTCGGAAGGTATTTCCCTTCTGGAATTTTCTCTATCGACACTGTGTTTGTCACTTGGTATATCCATGGTCCCTGGTCATTTTCTGTTCCCTCGACCGGTACAATGGTACTGCTGTGATCATTTAAACTTTCTTCTCCATACACGACTACTTCTTGATGATCCCATTCAAACTTGACAGCCTGATGTAGTGTTGACGGGACTGCTTTAGCAGCATGGATCCATGGTCGACCCAATAACAAGTTGTAAGAAACAGATATGTCCAACACTTGGAATTCCATTGTGAATTCAACTGGCCCTATAGTTAGTTCCAACATTATGTCGCCAAATGAATCTCTGCTTCCACCGTCAAATCCTCGTACGCAGATACTATTCTTCTGGATCCTCTCCTCTTTAATTTTTAATTTGTTTAAAGTGGAGAGAGGGCATATGTTTGCACTGGACCCATTGTCAACCAATACCCGGGTTACTACGGAGTTTTCACATTTCACGGTGAGGTAAAGAGCTCTGTTGTGCTCGGTACCTTCCACAGGTAATTCATCATCAGCAAATGTAATTCTGTTTGTCTCAAAGATTCTGTTGGCTATTTTGCCCAAATGATTTACAGAGATCTTTTTAGGAACATGAGCTTCATTCAGGATTTTCATCAACGCCAGACGGTGTTCCTCTGAATGGATCAGTAATGACAACAATGAAATTTGAGCGGGGGTCTTCTTTAATTGATCCACAACAGAATAATCATGGAGTTTCATTTTTCTTTAAAACTCCTCCGCCTCTTCTTCCGTCACAGCTCTCTTTGTTGGCATTGGATTGTTTTTAGTTTTTCTCAGCTCTTCGGGAGTAAAACATCTTCCCGAACGGGTCAAGCCTTGCACCTCACACACTTCTTCCTTGATTTCTTTGCCTTTGTACATTACAGTCACTCGTTCGTAGTTCCATGGGATGGCTTTGTTTTTGATGATCGGCAGCTGGATTACAGGTGCAATAATAACTTGATCTGTACGTGCTCCTTCCACAAATATAATGGGTTTGTTAGCAACCCCTGGTACTATCACTTTCGGCCTTTCTTGTTTTGCGGCAACTTTGCTCAATGATCCCTCCTCGATTATCATAGATGGTCTATCACCATTTCTGTTCTGCTTAGATACCGGCTTCTCCTCTGTTAACTGCTTATCTGGCTTGGTTTCATGAGACTTGATCATCATGACAGTTTGTGACGGCTTCTTTGTCTTCCCATCAGCTTGTATGATTTCTATCATATTAGCCTCTTGATGGGCTGGCATTGGATTTCTATTGATATTTGGAGCTTCGGGGGTTTGAACCTCGATTTTATTAGTATCAATCAACTCTTGTATTGCATTTTTCAAATGCCAACATTTCTCCGTATCATGGCCTGGTGCACCGGAGCAATATTCACAGCTAATGGTGTAATCCAGATTCTTTGGTGGAGGATTGGGTAATTTGGATTGTATTGGTCTCAGCATGTCTAACTGTCTCAGCCTGTGGAACAGACTAGTGTAAGACTCTCCCAATGGAGTGTAAGTTTTCTTTTTCTGTTCCCTTTCTCCCCTGAATGCTGGCCTAGGCCTGAAACTTGGTCCGGGATATGCTCGTGGGTAAGTATTTGATGTGACAGGAGCACGCCAATTGGTGTGAATAGGCGGCTGATTGTATGCTTGAGCATGGTTAACGGAAAAATGAGGCTCTGAAGGGTGATAGTAGTTTTGGGATGAATCATGGTGGTAAGCTGATGGGCGAGGTCGTTGTTGATTATAGTAAAGCGGTGAACCTCTGGGTCCCGGCCAAATTCCTGAATCAACTACGGCTGCTTCCTCCTTCTTCTTTCTTCCGATTCCTCCTACCCCGCCTTGAATAGCTTGAGTAGTTGCCTTAATTGCTGAATAGCTCATGATTTTATTTGTCTTGAGGCCGTCTTCCACCATACCTCCCATCTTCACTACTTCGTTGAATGATTTTCCAACCGCTGAAACCAAGTGGGCATAGTAAGTTGGTTCCAAGGCTTGGAGGAAGTAGTCTACCATTTCGCTCTCCTTCATAGGAGGATCTACTATTGCTGCCTGTTCTCTCCACCGAAAACCATACTCTCTGAAACTCTCATTGTGTTTCTTCTCAAATTTGGTCAAAGATAACCGATCTGGGATGATTTCCAGATTGTATTGGAAATGGTATGCGAATGCCTGTGCCAGGTCATCCCAGGTGTACCATCTTCCATGGTCCTGGCGTGTATACCACTCCAAAGCTGATCCGCTTAGACTTTGACTGAAGTATGCCATTAATAATTCATCCTTTCCCCCAGCTCCTCGCATCTTGCTACAGAAACCCCTTAAGTGGGCTACTGGGTCGCCGTGCCCGCTGTATAGGTCAAATTTGGGCATCTTGAAACCAACTGGCAATTGTACATTGGGGAATAAGCATAAATCTTTGTAGGCTACACTGACTTGCCCACCTAATCCTCGCATGTCTCTGAACGATTGTTCTAGACTCTTGACCTTCCGGAACATCTCTTCTTGCTCAGCATTTTTGGCTGGCTTGTCAATTTCGGTTGGGAGATCAAAATGAGGAGTGGTTGAATGAATTTCGGAGGCTTTGAGGGTGGGCTCCGGAGGGTAATATTGGTTGTCCTGGGCCTGGAATGTAGGCTCACTAGGAGATTTGTGAAATGTAGCAGGGGGAGGTGCTACGAAAACAGGAGTCATAGGTGGAGGAAGGTACGGAACTGGCTTTGGAGGTGGAGATTGTGGTGTCTGAGAGGTAGTGCCTCGGTAGTGCTGATAAATGGGAAAACTTGGGGATAATTCAGTGGTGATATTATCCTGAGTTTGGGTCTTTGATGGAGCAGGGTTATTTGGGTAAGATGGGGGTAACTGTCCTGTAGACCAAGCTTGGTACATCTCAGCCATTTGCTGCTTGAGCTTAAACATCTCTTCTTTCATTTTCCCAACATCCATTTCTTCTATTTCCATACCTGTGTCAACATCTGGGATAGACATACTTTCGGGTATTGGTCCTTTTGATCTTGTGTGATAGTGATAATATGCCAGTATACTCTTTAGAGAAACTAACTGCTTGAATTCTGAAAATGAACAAACTTGTTAGTTTTGAGATTTTAACACATATATAATAACACGTTGAGATGCAATGCTCCTAGACAAATAATCCCTTTCTATTATGCATTTGCTCGGCTGCTTGTGTCGTCCCAGTCTTCTTGAAATTTTTATTGTTATTCATTATTATATATATATCTTTTATCGTGGTGGTCGAATCTGAGAGATTGCCTACGTATCATGTTCTTACATGAATCAGACCTTGCGTAGTTCGGACCAAAGGCAATCATTTTTATTCATTACACAAAGATGGAATTACATTTGAAAACTTTAAGAAAATGGATTGAAAACACACACACTTAAATAAAAGATACAATTCATAACATCTCACAACATGCCCCACTTTCCGTTTTTGTTGTCAAATATTGGATTATCTGCTCAATGTGGTGCTTGACCCGGATGGCCTCCAAGCGTACGATACATCCTTTCCAACTCCATTGCTAGATGACGAGCAAAAGTGGGCGCATGTTCAGTAAATCTTTCATAATCCATTCCTTGGCAGTTTACATAACTTTGAGATGTGAAGACCGCCAGGTCGTGGATTTGTGCCCTGAAACCTTGGAGACGTTGGCCTTGGTCTTGCAATTGCTGCTGACGAGTGGTGGCTATATCTCTAACACGTTTCTCACGATCTAGAGTTGATTCTAACAAAGCTCGGAGTCTGGCCTGCTCTAATCTTGCTTGCGCTCTTTCCCTGTCGAGGTCTGCTTGTTGGTGTTCTCTGTTGCATCTTCTTGCCTCTTCTAGTTGTGCACGAAGCTGGTCTTCTGATCGCATCCAATAGTCTTTTTCCTTCTTGAATTGTGCCTTGTCTTTTTCGGATTGCTTATCTTGGCGTTCCTTGTTAGATCTGGCTTCTTCGTTTAATTATTGGATCTTTTCTTTTGCTTTGCTCAATGCTCTTTCATTTTCCGCAAGAATGAAATCATAATCTTGCATTCTTTCAAAGAGATTGGCGATGGTTTTTTTATCCTTCCAGCTCCTCTTTGGCGTTTCAGAAACTCTTTTCATTTTTTGGAATCGAGCATGAAGACTTTCATTCTCACAAGCTAGACTCTTTTTCTCGCCTTCGGCTTCTTGTTCTTGCAAATCTTTCTCCAAACTGAGGCTTCTTAGATTTTCTTTTAGGGCATGGATAGTTGCTTTGTACCCTTTTCTTTTTCTCCCCAGATCAACCGCTCTTGGATTTTATCATTGAAGTTTTGAACATGGGGTCTTTTTGTTGGCCTTTTCAGCTCAGGTTCTGGTACATCATCCACGCGAGACCGTTTTTCGAACCACCTTGCATATCCAGGATTCATCTCACCCTTTGTAGTGTCTGGGACTTGAGTATCACTTTTCAAGTATCGACATCCATTCCACATCTGCTGAAGTAGAGCTTCGGGAATAGTGGCTTCTGGGTGTAATTCGATTACTTGCATACTCAAATCTTCATCATCAGGAACTATTTGATATCTCCCTAGTTGCCTTAAGACTCTTAGTGGTGCATACGGCTGAATGCTTCTTAATCCCAATAGTAGTAGATAACTATTTGAGGTTGACATATGTATTACTTCCCTCATCGGGAGCCATCCCAGAGTCCATTCAATTTGATTTGCCGTTAAAGCCTTTAGATGAGATACCCATGCTTCTATCCCTTCTGGAGCTTGATAATTTTTTGTTCTTTCCTCATAGCTCTCGATGCAATTATCATTTTTTGACCCATATTGTATGATCTTGGGCTGTTGTTGGAGATGCTCCATCATCCACATTTGCAACAAAATTTTGCATCCTTCGAAGACCGTTGCTCCTGATTTACATAAAGTCAGAGCCCGATAAATATCTGATAGAATGATGAGGACAAGGGTGTGATTTTCTTTGGTGGTAAGGATTTGCACAACTTTTGCGGTGCGAATATCAATTGTTCGCTCTTTATATGGGAAGACCATGACTCCTAGAAAAGCCACCATGAAAGCAAATCGACGGTGATCTGCCAAGTGTCTTTGTTTTGCTTATTAGTAAGGCCTTTTTCATGAATTTCAAACCCATCTGACTTTCCGAACCTTGAATACAAAAAGTTGAAGGAACAACATCCATTGATGACATTGCTTTTCCTGATTTGACTGCTGATGTTCAAAAGACCGAAGAATCGATGTACTGAAGGAGCCTTTGTGAATATCAAGCTTTGATTTCTTAAACTTCCGTCAAAACCAGTATATCCAGCTATCTCCTCTAATGTAGGAGTAAGCTCGAAGTCAGAGAAACGAAAAACATTGTGAACAGGATCCCAGAAAGTTACTAACGCTGCAATCAGATCATCACGGGGTTTAACTTTCATAATGTCCGTGAGATTTCCCAAATACTTGACGACCCATTTTTGACCGTCTTCGCATAAATCATACCACCACATTTGAAGCTGACATAGAAATTCTTCCGTACTTGTGGATGAGGGGCTTTGTGTGATGCTCATTTTGTATCTGAAATTTAATTTTGATAAAGTCAAAATTCATTTTTTGAAAATTTATACTAAAAAAGTAATTTTCGAAATTTTTTTTTTATTATTATTATTTATTAAATACCTTTATTTCAAGATTTAAAACCTTTTCTCTTCTTTTTTTTTCGAAATTTAAAACAACCCATTTTATTCCTTTCTTCTTACCATGATTTTATTTAAGCTGGTCAACAAGCATGTTTGAGGCAAATGAATGCACAAGTAACAAGTAGGATGCATCATGATGGTCTTTTTATTTTGGGTTCACCTGTCCTAGACAGACCCAACCCCTGTGTTGAGTCTCCAAGGCCAAATGCATATGATGCAAATATTCGTTCCTACTAGGGATCTGGTACATGGCTGAGTTATTCTAAGTGTAAAACCTTAGGTTGATTGTTCTAAACCTGGCTTACCCAAACGGACAGTTTGAGCCAAAGCGGGGGCAACGTACCGGGAGCACGAAAGTCTGCCCGGCCTAGTTACTTGTCCCAACTCCGTCTTATTTGGTACGACTCTAACAGAAAGGTGGGTCACGCGCACGTGTACACCATAAATTCAGAAGACTCAGAAAGAAGGGGGTTTCGTAGCAGTTGTATATATTCACAATTCAAATAATATTAAAGCGGTAAACAGCAACATTTAGCATATTAGCATATAAACAGTTGAAAATCTCATAGTAAATAAAACCAATTAACACAGATATTTTAAGCTCGAATTCTTTAAACCCTGAACCACTGGTTCTGGGTTACAGTTTGACTTTTAATCCCCAGCAGAGTCGCCAGAGCTGTCGCACCTCCTTTTTGCCGCGCCCGCGGGGCGCGTGGGGAGTTTTCTCCAATTAAAGGACAGTCGAAACGGGATTTATTTAGTTATTTCAGAGTCGCCACCTGGGAATTTTAAGGCGTCCCAAGTCACCAATTTCAATCCCTGAATCGAGGAGAATATGACTCTGTTTATTATTCTGCGAACCAGAAATCCTGAGTAAGGAATTCTGTTAATCCGGAAGAAGGTGTTAGGCATTTCCGAATTATGTGGTTCTAGCACGGTCGCTTAACTGTTTTTATTATTGGCTTAATTATCTTGATTTTTATTAAATATATTGATGTTGCATGATTTTTGCTACCGCTTATACTTACTGTGTTTGAGGACCCTTCTTTGAATCGAATTACGCGTACGTATATTCGTGTTTTAAAAAATTGCGGACTTGTGTCACGCGTACGTGTACACAATAACTTTTGATAATATATTTATTAAGCAATCATTTTTCAAAATTGTGTCGAATCAAGAATATTTGTTTTTCTTGAATAGTGAACCGTACATCTCGGGTTTTTATGAAATTGATTTGACGCCTTTGGAAAAATCCTTTTATTAAATATTCGTTCGAAATTGCGCGTACGCATAATCCGAATTTTTGCTTTTAAAAAATATAATCAGGGTACGCGAACGTATCCCTAATTGCGCAAAATATTTGTAATGGTTTAGGGATTTTCCACAAATTGTTTATTATAATTATGTATTTCTTTTATGTGAAAATCATGAGAAACTCCTATTTAGAGGCCTATAAATTCTTTGAAAAGAATTCGCAATCTATTAAAGATTGTTCGTCGATTATGATTTCCGAATATAAGTTATATTCATTCCAACTATTCAAATTCAAAGAACAGAATAAAAATATGATTAATACTATTTTTAAAACAAATATGACATATATATATATGCCAAAGAATAAATTGCATATGAAACTGAAAATAAATTATTCATAAAGGAAGGAAATATTTTCCGAGAATTTTCATTATTTACTTAATGCAAATTCTATTTTTAATTATCATTGATGTAAAGTGTGGCAATTTATGTTTGTACATCTCTTTTCATTCTCATATACTCGCTTTTAATCTAATAGGCCTAATTATTTGGTCACTTTATTTTATGAAGATAGATAAGCATCGAATTTATAGAAAGGGAATTATTATACAAGTTAATTCAACAAAGTTACCTTACATGCAACCTAACTGTTTGGCGTAAACATTCATAACGTTTTAACATCATGATGAGCTATACCAACTTACTTTACTCATATGATTATACCTGTCATCATACCATATAATAACTTATACCAATCTTAAACAAAATCATATTTGTTACAAGATATTCTACTAATGTAACTTCTTAATCTTTACATTTAGCTAATGGTATTATGGGATGTAATCAATGGCCCATTTTTATGCCTTACTCCCTGTTTTGACAATTCACATATATCTATACCAATGAGATTTCGGAATGGCTAACATTATTACAAAAACTTTATATGAATTTCAAAATAAGACAATTTAACTCATAGCTATCAAATTGAATTCACTACTAGTTAACTAACATAAAAAATGAAATTAAAACTAATGAACTTGGACAATTGGAAAATAGCATTTCAATTCTAGCTTCATTGATGAGTCATGTTGAATCTCTTTCCAATATAGAATTTAAAAAGATATGTACCTGGAAATGGAGGTAGAAGAAGTAAGTTTCAACAGTTGCAGCAGTAACAAAAACAGCGAAATACCAGTATTCCCACAGATTTGAGCAATAATAAGATCCAAAGAAAACAGATACACAGTACAGTTATTTTTTAACTGGACACTTCAGATGTTAACTGAATCAGTGAAACCAAGTAAGGTTGAACAGATTCAACAAAAGAACAATATTTCAAATTTCAATTTCTTTTCAGTTTCAAATTCCCATTTTTCTGATTTTTTTTTTCTGTTTCTATTGCTGTATATCTGTGTGTGTGTGTGACTGCCCTTTTGTTCCCTTTCTGTTTCTTTTTCCTCTCCTAAAATCTCTCAAACTCTCTTCTTCTGAAAACTGCCCCTATTCTCTGAAAAAAAACTCTCTCTTTTCCCTCTTAGAACTCTCTTTTTCAGTCTCTAAGGTCTCTTCCAGTCTGCCTTAAGGTCTGTCCAGTCCCTGTATTTATACAGGGCTGGTTGCACCTTTTTCATGGTGGTTGGACCCTTTTTCCCTTTAAAAATTAAAAAGTTTTCATTAAAAACTACTTTTTAATACTTTATGTGATCCTAACATGATTTTCAGCAGCCCCATTATCCCTTGTTCCCCCTTTATTACTTAAATATAGCCATTAACATTACATTATAATACACTAGCACTAACACCCTGTTCTTTACTGTTTCATTCCCAGAAATGCCCCTGACCTACTGTAATTACTGAAAAATCAGAACCTACTGCAAAACAGATTCTAAAATCTGTATAAACTTAACTACCTTTCTGATTTACAGCTATAACCAATCCTATTAACCTCCTAACACAATTGTATTTGACCAACTTTTGTAAACTTGAATTCAAATTGGACATTACAGCAATATTACACTGAATTCAGAACTAACATCATAACAACATATTACTGAAATTATCATAACAATTCAGACTGGATTTAACATTGAACCAAAATCCAACACACACAGGATCATTGTCAATCCTGACAATGCCCTGAAACTTTAATGTTCAAACAATATCATATATACAACACTCATTATGACAGATTCATATAAACCAGGATGATTTAACTGACGAGTATTAGTTAAAAATGATTATCTACAATATCTGTCAACAAACAGTACCTAATAACAGAAAACAGATTGTTTCAATTAGTATTATTATGAATGAGAATTCATAATATAACTAATCGACGAACTTAATCGAGTTGATTTCTTACATTATAAATATTCACAACCAACAGAATTAATTTCATATTTGACCATATATACGGGCATGAGACAAAGATGACAGAATTAATCAAATAAAATCATGAAAAATTAACAAGCTATTAAGATAGACAACAATACACGTAGAATACACAAAGAAATAGAAAATACCTCTGAATCTTCAATTAGACTCGAACTCAACTCGGCTTTCGGATTTTTTGTTTGAAATCAAACAGACCTTAGTCGAAGTATTTTCCACTGAAAATACTTCGACTAAGGTCGATTAAACCTCAATCCTTTAATCAATTTGGACAAAAATCCAGAAGTTTGGTATTTCTAGGTTTCCTGAAGGTTCGATTTGGGGCTTAATCATTTCTGGTTAGATTCGAGGGAAACCAAGTACGACACAAGGGTGAGGGAAGCCTAGGGGTTATTTGGTGTCACTTTGGAACAGATCTGGGTAATTTTTGTTTGGCTCGAATCTTCAAAAGAAGATTCGAGAAGCTCTGAAGTGATTCGAGCCAAACTAACTTCAGATCCATAACAAGGGTTGTTAGGGGAAGCCATGGTATTAATTTGGGGCTGATTGGTTGAGATCAGGTTTTCAGGCCAACCTTCGATTTAAGATTCGAAGGGTTGGGGCCTGATTCGAAGGAATTTAAGGTCATATTTGTGTAGAGGACGTTCAGAGGGTTTTGGGGTGTCAAGGTGGTGACCGGCGGCGTTGATGCCGCCGGGTTTCAGGCGAAGGGGAATAGGGGCGGCTAGGGTTAGGGGTCTGTTTGGAACGATGATGAACAGGAGCGGAGAAGGGGGGTGTTTAGTTAGGGGGCCGGGTAAAGGATTATGGGTTTATATAGGGGAATGGTGGGTGGATATTGACCGTTGGATTAGGCTGGATGGATGGCTGAGATCTATTCACTTAACCAAACGGTGTCGTTTGGTTTAAGTTAGGGGGACGGGTTGAACCGGGTATTGGATCGGGTAAGGGTCTTGGGTTAGGGTGATGAAATCTTGGCCGTTGGATGGACTTAATCCAACGGCCCTTGATGAGAGGTGACCAAACGACGTCGTTTGGTCTTAGCTTGGGACTGGACCGGACAGGCTGTTTGGATTGGGCTGAGGAAGTGTAATTTGATTTGGGCCTGGATTTTAAATCCAGGTCCGATTTTCCCATTCTATTTTATTTTATTTTCTAATTTTATTATTAATAAAAAAATCCTAATAAAATTACAAAACAATTTTTAACCTTACACAAGATATTAATTACTTCATAACAACTATTTAACACATAGTCAAAACATTAATTACACAGTAAAAAATAGAACGAATGCATATTTTTGTGATTTTATTTAAATTATCTCTTAAATGCATAATTAAATCCTATATGCATGCAATATGTATTTTATTTTATTTTTTCATTTTATTATGACAAAATAAACTTTTACGGACATAACACAAATATTTAACACCACGCAAATTCAAAAATTACACAGTAAAAGAAATTTATTTTATTTTTGATTTATTTTTGGAGTAGTTTTCGTTAAGGCAAAAATCACGTGCTCACACGAGGTAATTTGCTCAATAATTTAATTTAGAGCATAATTTCCAAATTTTCTATCCAAGATAGTTTATCTTGATAAGATGGGTTACATCACAGTTGGTTAGCAAAATGATTTATTGAGTGCCTCCACTTAATAGCTAAAATATTGCTTATGAGAACGAAGTTATCTATATCAGTTTGATATACGTTATATACGAAAATATATTATATTCTCTCCTCACAAGTGGTTCGGGGTCAGGAACCAAATAATTTCATCTTGTTATTATTGATGTGCGTTGTATATATTGATTAACACCATAACGCATAAAGATGAGTTCCCAAAATTGAGGAAAAAAGTTAGTTTTTCTAACATGAGGGAGAGACAAGATAAACAACTGAGAAAAAGTTACGTGGAATGAATTATTATTTATACATCTCGATCCTCGAATAAGATAATATGAACTTGAAGTTCATAAATAGATAATTCATCTGCAATAATATTGCAAAGCATGCCAGACGCATTTGCTGACCCAAAGAAAGTAATTATATTCTCATTGCAAATGCTCATATTAAGTCCTAGAAGGACAAAGTCTATGGTACGCTTAAAGTGTATAGACAAATTGGTTTCAAATAGAACTTCTTGATAAAGAAGATGAGCAAATGATCAAAATGATCATAATAAAGGAGGCAAGTGATCTAGAAGATCACATGACATAACACTTCATAAAGTCTCATGAGAGATTCAGGTACCTGAATATATAAATGAAGAGATCTCTATGTTATGTCTTTATGAAAAAATATTGGAACCGATATAAAATATTCGTCGACGACATCTATCATAGCGCTAAGTATAGATGGGGAACTTAAGGCTGTCGAGACAGATACAAAAATATTAGCCAAATAAACGATGCACGGTTCAAATAAAATTGGTTTAATATGAAAGACATGTAGTTTTGGACATGTAGTTCAAATACTTGAAAGTATAAAGTCAATGGTATGTGCAATCAATTTCCGATATCTTATATGTCTAGCATGACATAAAAACTTGATATGCATCTAAAGTCTATTATATGGCGTATATGACTTAACTTATATGACAATCGCTTGAAGGATTTAAATCGCTTGAAGCATATACAATTCTTGGTCCCGAAGTACCGTATGATAAGTGTAATTTGTGCACACATGTATTTTACTATAATTATAAGCATGATAATGTGATAGCGAGAATACCTCTATGGAGATATTGAAAAGGTCATTCTACGACAGTTTATGAAGACATTACATCTCTATCAAGAATGATGTTTTCAAGGTGCAAAATATTCATTCAAGTTAATATGGCTAATTTATTTATCAAGTCTCTACCAAAGATCGTTTGAAGATGGTGCACAAGATTGGAATGCAAATGCTTAAAGATATGAATTAATGCTCTCGCCAGGGGGAGTTAATACGCGTTGTACTCTTTTTTCCTTACAAAGTTTTGTCTCACTGGGTTTTCCTTGCAAGGTTTCTAACGAGGCAACCAAAAAGGCGTATTGTTAGATATGTGTCCTCTTTTTTCTTCTCGAGAATTTTTTTTCCCATTGGGTTTTATTTAGTTAAGGTTTTAACGAGGCACATTATTTATTGAATAGACATTCAAGGGGGAGTGTTATAAATAGAATTCTATTTAAGATGAATATCTATATTTAGAGAGATTTTAGGGTTTATTGCTTGGTGGCTAAGTCAATCTCTCCTTATAAATAGAGGGTTCTATTCCATTGTAATTCATCCCATATCAATAAAAATTCTCTTCTCCCTACTTTTCTCTGCAATACTCTTCTTCTTCTTTTATTGTTTTATAACAATTATAAATAAAACTCTAAAATCTCATATAGAAGTCAGTGTCACGATCCTGAATATTAAAAGATTTTAAATTTAGCAAACTATGGTTGCGACCTGCAGGTCCGGATTTGATCAAATGCATTACGTTTCATGTCTAAATGTGGATTTCCTTGCCTGACATCAGTTTTTCATTATAAATTTAACCACTAAATGCTAATTAATTTAGCTAATATAAATGTTAATGCTATTAAATTTTGACTCTCCTTCTTTATTTCAGAACAAATTATAAAGCCCTCCGATGGACATCAAGGTTGATTCACTGATCGGAGCTGCTAAATATGTATGTAATTTCTTTCCATTAATTATTTCAGTACTTTGTTTTTTCTATATTCTGGAATTAATTTGTATTGTATCACGATTTTTTTGGTTGATGTACTTGATAGATGAATATATTATATGCGTGCGTGTTGAAATTTTAGAATTGTTTAGCCCTTTTCGCTGTACTATTTTTTTTTTAAAATTCATACTTTATTAAACCATTAACGTTATTTTTTTTTCTTTTTAAAACATTTGCAGTGAAAATATGAGTGCAAGATTAATTATGGTTGTTGCTCTTGTGGTAGCTCTCGTTAGCGGAATCAAAGGCGAAGGGAGTTATTATAGTAGAAAATTATTTGGGGGTTTATTCGGATTCCCCGGAGGCATTTTTGGTTTCCCTGAAACAGATACCATTCAAATTCCTCCGCCGCCGCCTTCACCGGAAATATTATGCCAGGGTGAGCCACTTTTAAACGGTGATCAAGATCCTATTCAAATTGATCAATCGAATCAATATCCAATTGGCATTGATCAGGCTCCGATAATCGATGAATCAAATTCATATGACTATAGTGATGATCCTATAGATTAATCGAAATCACAGATGGATTTGAACTCCTTTGATTTGCATGTAACACATTATGAGATTCATCACTTTCCTATAATCTCGCCTCATATATTGTATTAATAAGTCAGAGCGTATGTCGTTCATAACCTTTTCAATTCTCTAACGTAACTAAATTCATTTTTATCAGTTGGCCAATGTACGTCGTCCTTGATTATGCATTCTGGAATACTAGATCTTAAGCAAAGTAATGTTGATCTATGTAAGCAATTTAATCAAAGCACTAAAACGTGTGTTGGTGATCTATAAGACAAATCAACAACTGAGGCTAACACGACTCAAATGGATTTTGGTACACATGGCCTACAACAACAAATATAGGACGTGAATAATAAGAAAAATGTACTACGACGACCTCTAAAAATAAGCCTGTAGTTTGAGGCCTCCAAATTAAATTTTCCATTTTGCAGATTAAATATATAAACATGGTTTATCATGCTTACACGCAGCACAATCCAATCCATAGCCATAACTAAAGTGACTCAAGGACATAGCTTAGTGGTCAATAAAGTTAATTTAAACTTTGAAGATCATGGTTCAAATTCCAACAATGACAAAAAAACATTAGAAAAAAGTTTCACCATTAATTGCATGTAGGCCAACTTTTTTGCATTATAAATTATATTGCAATATCCGTAACTGTAACTGTAACTATAAGTAGGTCAATTTATCTAGTACTCAATAAACAAAGGCATTGTAGCCTTTGATCCCTTAGGTTTCAGATTCGAGTATCTCCAATGAGCATGTTGATTGTTTTTTTATCTTTTAAAATAGAGGTATTTTAGAATACCTCATTGTTATTTTTTTGTACCAGTATTGAACCCTTAGACCTAGTACGTAGTTTGGAGAGAACTTCCCAATCGCTATGGCCTATGAACAAGGATGACCTGTTGATTGATTATATTACATGTTTTTAACTTTCAAGTATTCTAAAGGTGCTTTAAATTGCAAGGTTCAGATTACTTAAATGGACTTTCTCCGTTTCCATTTATTCTTAAATACTTGTCAATTTAGACCATCTAGCATTAATTATATTGTTCTAAAACTTAGAGAAACATAAATACAGTTAATTTAATTTTTGAAAATGGATTTAATGTGGTCAAAGACTAAGGAATTAATAAGGATAAATTAATAAAATTACTCTTCTGATTAACATTTTCTTAGATGACGTGTAAGAACTTTTCATGACAACTAAATGGAACAAGAGTATTACGTTTCGAGTCTAAAATGTGGACTTCCTTGTCCATACATCAGTTTTTTCCGTTTTGAATTTAACAATTAAATGTTAATTTAGTTGATACTCTTAAATGTCAATGTAGTTAAAACTTGCTTCCCTTCTTTACATATTAAAGCCCTCATAAGCTTGGTCCACTACTGCTCGAGAAGCTAGTAACGTATGTAATTTCTTCACCTCCTCTTCGTCTATGAGAGTTAACGAGAATAGGTAAAAAAATTCAATATTGATTCTATATTCTGGAAATAATTTGTTTCACCATGTATTGCATTGTGTCACAAATTTCTTGGCTTGAATAGATGAATATATACTAACATTAACATATATGCATGTTTAGTAAATGCAATTCTCAAATTTTGCCTTTTTCAATGTACTTCTTATTTAATTCATAGTATATTATAACTTATTCTTTGAAAATATGAGTTCGCGATTAATTATCGGTGCTCTCGCTTGCGGAATCAATGGCGATAGGAGTTATAGTAGGAAACTGTTCGAAGGTGGCTTAGTGTTCCCTTATGATAACACATATTCCACTGAAATTCCTACAACAGATGCTGATGGATGTCCCGCTAGAGCTGTTAAACGGTGGCCAAGACGGTAATTTGAATCATGCTATTGATAAATCTAATCCAGATGGCTTTGAACCATTTGGGTTGTTAAACGATGGCCAAGACATTAATTTGCTCCCGGCGACTGATCAATCGAATTCAGATGGGTCTAATTTTATTCCAGTAATTGACCAATCGAATCTAGATGGATTTGAGCCACTGAGGCTGTTAAACGGTAGCCAAGACGTTAATTTAGTTCCTACAACTGACCAATCAAATTCAGATGGATCTAATTTTATTCTAGTAATTGATCAATCGAATCCAAATGGGTTTGTGCCACTGGGGCTATTAAACAATGGCCAAGACGTTAATTTGATTCCGACAACTGATCAATCAAATTTAGATTACGTTAATTTTGTTCCGATAATTGGTCAATTGGATCTAGATGTCTTTGAGCCACTAGGGCTCTTAAACAGTGGCCAAGGCATTAATTTGTTTCCTACCACTGATCAATCGATCTCAGACGGCTTTAATTTTGTTCCGTTAACTGATCAATCGAATTCAGATGCCTTTGAGCCGCTAGGGCTGTTAAATGGTGGCTAAAGCGTTAATTTGATTCATGTTGCTCATCAATCGGATTCAAATGGCTTTAATTTTAAACAGGTAACTGATCAATCAAATCCAGATAGAGTTGATTCCTGAAACTGATCAATTGAATTCAGATGGCTTTAATTTTGTTATGATAATTGATCAATCGGATTTGATTTTTGTAACTGATCAAGCGAATCCATAAACAAAGATACTTAAAACTCTTTTTATTAGCCCGTAAAATTTAAATGTGCAAAAACTTTTTGAGACAAAATAGGGTGGAAAATATGTATTTCTGAATTTTAACTGGTATAATTTATTTTACGAAGAAAGACGTATATGCAATATTTGTGAGTTATTGATTGTGGTTGAGTCCAACATCGATAAAGTTTTCTTTCGTTGTTTACAGAGCCAACACTAATATCTTCGATTTCAAGTTGACTCCTTTGTATTTCATTTATTGCATGGATTAGTTCATTTTGAAAAAACAGTAGACGCAAATTACATAAATCTGTGAAAAAATTTATGAAATTTAATATTCATGTCCGCAGAATACTGAATATTAAATCCATCTATATCGTCATATGGTACTCTTTAAGTCATATAAAGCTTTACTTCAAAGAACAATGCGCTTTATTGCTTGCTTCTTTCTACAAGCCCTATGGATATAGTCATTTTTTGCACTTTTTCAAAATATTTAAGCCAACTAAACATGAGAAAATTGAAAAATATTTTCCAAAAAATATTTTCCTTCATACAAAACACACCCTTAAATCATTGCACAATTAAATTTACCAAAAAAAGAGGAAAGAAACCAAAGGAAACAAAAAGAATTCCAATAGCTTGAGTATGTCAATAATCATAATCTAGCACATTTTTCTACTATTGAAGTTCAATTGTTTGCACTTTAATTAAATATTCATAAAGATAATCAGCTAATACAAAAACCATAAGATTTTGCATCAATTCCTATCTATAAACTCTCAATTATGCAACTATTTAGAGCAATCAGCAGCTTTGAAAGATATACTTCTCCTCTTTAAGTCATAACCAACCAAGAAATTCATCTGTGCAATATTCCCATAAATTGAAACACCATATGATGCAGCAAAAGCAAAACACATAGAGCTTTCACTTGTCTCAACAAAAGTATTTAATGGTCCCAACTTCACATCCGCACCTTTAAAATGCATAGTTATGATTGGAATTTTTTCAACTGACAAAGATTTGTAACACAAACTTAGTGCACCTGTTGGATCTGTCACTGTTGGCAATTTAATTTCCTCCTTCACCATTGCTTCTAATTTAACGTATATTTCGGGCGAAAACAGCGTTAACACAGTCCCTGAGTCCAAAATAATATTTCCCTCTCCAAAAGAAAAAGACACTTTTCGAAAATCCAATCTTTTTTTACCCACACTTACACCTTCTAGTGTGAGAAAATAGAAGGTTGCTGGAGATTTTTTAGCTAAAGGTGTTGTCACAACTTTATTACCCAAAACAATAGCATTAGTACCAAAATATATTTTGCTTTTGGGAATATGATTGTGTTGAGACAACGGAGCTAAACAATACGAGAATTTACCTCCAATTGAGGATCCCATTTGGGAAATTAGTGAAAATTTCCCACCTCCAAGTCCTACAATGCCTGACTCTTTGTCACCACTGAATGTACCTGCATTATTATGTCCACACCCAATAATGGTGTTTTTTAAGGAGAGTTGTGTATTTTTCGACGAACCAAATCGTATCGTCTCTGTCGCTAAATCACCAACACTGTATGATTGATCTCCATACATGACTTGGTATTCACAAGTCCTTTTTGTTCTGTTGCAAGAAGTTGAAAATGGGGCATGACACTTTTTGGAATTACAAGGTAAGGATTTGTACGTAGAGGATTTTTTCGGGTTGAAGAGACGAGGTTGTTGCTTGAAACAATGTTTACAAGGCAAACACTGTGTCCAAGTAAGATCACTACCAGTATCAGCAACTCCTAAGGTATGTACAGGGGGTGTACCTAAGGAGAATTTCATAAGATACTCTCCATTGTTAGAAGCAACAATGCTCGAGGATCTTGAACCAAAATCTTTAGAACGATTGAAAGAGCGATGAAATGAATTGCTCATTCGCTTTGTGTAACTTAAGGAAGGATCATAAAAGGGGGAATTTGGTGAATCTCTATGAATGAGATCAAGGCTAAAACTATTGTTCGTGGCTTTGGTGAAGGCAAATATTGAAGCTAGAATAGCAGAGATGATGAAAAATGAATAATGTGTTACACTATTTGCCATGGTTTTAGTCATTTCAGGCATTTGCTTTGTTAGCAATTGACCGTGTGATGTGATTTATATTGGCAAGACATCTATTCAAAATGAGGAGATTAAAGTTTTTCTTTAATTAGATTAAGGAGTTAAGGAGATTACATTAATCCGGAAATATAATGATGTAATCTGTAATTCTATTTCAATTACTACTATTTAATAATTTTCTTGTCTGATATGCCAAGCTTTGTTTGACGTCTGATGATGCCAATGCCCGAGTAGAATCAGCTATTTATCAATCTTATAGCATACTAATTTCTAACTAATCTATTGTATATAACAAAAATTAAACTTTATTGGAACTGTCCAGTTATTTTTAATTTGACTTCAATGTCAGTTTGGTATAGTTAACTTTTGGTACTGTACTTTAAATTTTTAAAAAACAAATATAGAATAATAACAAAATTTAGCAGAACACCAAAAAAAAAACTTAAATTATCCGTCTAAATCAAGGGAACTGGATATCACCAAGAAAAGAGTCATCTCATCTATCTATATCGCCATACTGAATATACCAACTCCAGCCAAGTCTAGATAAAATGCCAGGTTTCTGATCTTTTCCTTTCTTCTTTTTTTTGGTTGTATTCTAAAAGCCAAAGACAACAACAACGACCTAGTGAAAGCCCACTAGTGGGGTCTGGGGAGGATAGTGTGTATGCAAACCTTATCCCTATCCCGAGGGAGTAGAGAGGGTGTTTCCGATAGAACCTCGGCTCAAGAAGACGAAAAGAGGCAATATATCAGTATTCTAAAAGCCAAAGCAATGTGATTTTTTCTTACTATTTGCTTTGGGGGCAAGAGAGGATACAAAAACAAATTACAGTTCCGTTGCTAATTGATCAGTTTAGATACAGAAATCATAGACCTTTGGTACTTATGCACAATCTAATTGAAAAGTCCTTGATCAGTTTAGGTACAAAAATCATAGACCTTTGGTACTATGGCACAATCTAATTGAAAACTCCTGTTTAACGCAAATGATCTAAAAACCATTGTGGTGTGATTTTACAAGAACAACAAAATAGTGTATTCTTACTTTTGCTCCAACTCTAGGTCAAATTACAAATTATAAAGATGTATCCTCACCTCGCTCACGTGCAATAGAAGCTGAAAGAATTGCAAGATCGCGATTCAAGAGTGTAAGAGCAGTTTCACATTCGGAGATTATTCTAGTCACGGAAGATGGCTCGCCAGCCACTGT
Organism: Nicotiana tabacum; assembly: GCF_000715075.1. NCBI lineage: Eukaryota > Viridiplantae > Streptophyta > Magnoliopsida > Solanales > Solanaceae > Nicotiana > Nicotiana tabacum. The sequence continues at coordinate 20,473 of NW_027438707.1, read as the reverse complement.
TTCAGATGAACCAAGAGCTACAGCTGCATGTGAATCCCGAAGATTCTTCAAGTTCCCCAGGAACTGTCAGAGATGTCAAGACAAAGCAGTGACTCAATGTATATACTCTTGAAAATGGCATTAGCAAATCAGAAGGAAATAAACAAGACTGAAGCAACCACCAGACTAAATAATGCCAAAGAAAGCTAAAACAACTCTTCCTAATAGAAGGGATGGACAACAAGAAGAGAACCATTGTCATCCATGCTCCTATCTGCATTCGAGGCGTTATCAGCAAAGCATGTAACATATGTAGAACCTCTTTTGTCACCTTCGAACTGGCTCAAACCTTTCAAAATTTAATAAAATAGGCTTTTTGTCCATAAAACACTAAATACCTATCCTGAACAAACATATATTTCATATAAAGTACCTTCCAGAGCATTTTATATGCTTCCAATAGTCTATTGGCAGCTGGCCCAAAACCATGCAGTTGTGGTACTTCCATCATGTGGGTCCACGGACGAATTTCCTACAGTTATAACATCTCCAATAGGTCATGAAGAGAATATACAACACAAAAGTTAGAAGGGACATATAAAGACAGTGAGCCAAAGGGTAGGGAAGGGAGGATTTGGTTTGGGGTTCCATCACAAAATACCAGCCTCCCTATAGAATGCAATCAATGAAGATAACCACAGGAGTCATAATAGATGAATATGGAGAAAATATAACCTTTGTGTAGATTGTGTTGAAGGTTCTTGCGGTGTCTAAAAAAGATTCCAAATGTCCCCGTAGTTTCGCTTCAACATCTACATATTCCTCATCTGGGTTGTATGGATGCTATAAGAGAAGAATTAACCATGACTTCCAGTTGAACACAAAATATAACCAATTTGAAGCTAATATACATACTAGCTGAAACTAAATACAAGGAAAAGAAAGCAGTGAGTGCTGAGAGGATAAACCTTTGATGCTAAATCATCAACCATTTCCTGAAGACTCAGAAGCCTATTTGATTGATCTGAAAGTTGCTTCTCCAAATCAGATATGTCTGGCCTGCAAGTGAACTTCGATTAAATCAGTGGAAAGTTACCATATATAGGAAATATAGCAAATGGTATACTATGTTTCTTCAAGCAAGCAGGCATATGTAGCTTTGTTTTCAAAAAGGATGATATCTCACCAAATAACTGCTGGCTGTGGAACAAGACCATTACAGTTAATATTGAAGAATACAACCCAGAAAAACATTTATATAAACATAAGCAGTTTCAAAGAAAAGCAAAGATTACAAATTAATCATTGTTTTCAGTAGTCTTTCTGTTCTTTATTCTTTTCCTTTCAAGTTCTTTAATACTTTCCAGTCGTTCTTCCTTTTACCAACTGACCATTTGCTCCACCCAAGAATTCATTATATAGATCCATAAATAGCACCTTAATCAGCCAAGAGCAGCAAACTACTGAAGCAATCTACCCCGCCAAGTCAACATCCCACCCCCACAACCTCTTTTTTTTTCTTCAGCTTTTTCAGATTGCCTCTAGTCTTCACATCTAGCCTCTATAAAGCTCCAGGGATAACGAAGATGCAATGTAGGAACAGAAGAGCCTGCAGCAAGAGACAGAAGTCCATATGGACCTTGGAATTGATATCAAACAACTAGTTTTGGCTAGGGTGGTTCGGACTTCACCAATATAGACCTCTGAATCAATATTGAACTTCTACTTTTGGCTAGGATAGTTTTGCGATAGAAGAAAAATAGGTTGAAGTGTTGTTCCACACGGGAATGCAAATTATTCTAAGTCTTCCTGAAGGATCCAAATACAAATGAGGGCTGGAATGATAACTTTCACCAGCTAATCAGCACTCAGCAGCAGGACAACAACTCAAAACTCGTGCCCTTGAGTAAATTCTGAAGGCTTTTACAAAACCTTTTTCCAAGTTCCAATTCTATTTCGCAATTATACCATATCCTACCATAGATACAGAGAATGGAATTTTTTATAAGGAAAAAAAATGGATTGCATCTACACCAGAGGCCATAGTTTACTTTTATTTCCAATTAGCTGGTAAAACTTTCCAAAATTGGAAGAAAAAGAAAACACTAGAAACCTTAGAAACCAAGCAACGGCCAAATTACTCTTTCACTTGGCTTACACTATTGTGTGCACTTTGAGGAATCTTTTGTCGGCCAAGACCTTTTTGAACTTTCAGGGACAGTGGGTCATGGAACTTGAAGCCAAGACCTCAAGTACGCGCCGACTAAATTGTAGGTGCAGAAGCAGCAGTGATTCAAATAGTTCTCACTTTAGGTTCTTCAGTTGAATACAAATTTTCATATGGGTAATATTTTCCTCTTTTTCCCCTTTCTGAAGCCCAATATGACTTTATCAGTTTCCTTTGGAAGAACATAACATATTCAATAAGTAAACAAATTCATCGTGCAATTTGAAGGAGAAAAAGAAATCTTCCTTACAAAGGATAGATAGACTGGATCTGAACATCGGCAGGAAACAGTTTGCATTCTTCTGAGAAAATTTGACCCTGCTTTTCAGCTATGGCATCGATCAATTGAATATCCTTTGCTACCTGCTCATCAACACTATGAGGAGAAAAAAAAAACAATAAAGGTGTTTCAAATATAAATTGAAAACCAAAACTTGAGATGAAATGTGAATTTCAATGTATGTACAGAAAAAAATCTCCGCAATCATTAAGGTTCAGTCAAACAATTAACCTCCATTCAGGGTTATCAGCATAAATGCTTGCCTCCACAAGATCCACAATAAGGCGTAGCATTTCCATACGATCTTCGTAACTACCCCGTCCCTGCAACAGAATCAGCATAACAATTTTTGTCTTAGAAATAACCAAAAACCTCAAAACTATTGGAAGCAATAGAACATTCCAAGCCTAACAGACAAAGATGCTGCAGAATATAATTATTTTCTGGAGCATCAAAAGAAGTAATCCTTATGTTTTAAACATCGGAATATCCCGTCAACCAAACTCCACAAAAACCTACAATCCCACTTGCAAAGTTGACTTTCCACCTCCCAATGCATGTCCTTTATACTGAATAGATAACATCAAGAAGTACATGCTCTTCCTGGAGCAAATAATGTTCATATCCTCTTCACTTGGGTGGCCTACCAGCAAGTGGTGATACTATAAAGATTCCAATTCCCTCACAAACGAACTAACTGAAGCAAAGTTAAAAAGCAAGACTACAATGTAAGACCTAAAGGGGAATTTTAAATGATAGCTAGCATGACAAGTTCTTCCATCATGCTTCATATAGAAGAATATTTATATTTTTCAAGCATGAATCCGGATCGGCTTATTTATTTCCATTCCTGTTATTAATACTGCTACCTACGTTAGAGGCATGTGTCATGGATCTTTGTGTGAAAAGTATTCCGTAGCTTTCATCAAGTGGATATTTCTTCAACTGGCTCCAAGTTTGCATATGTTGAAGCTCAAAGGGAGAAAAAGTTTTATGTGCCAAAACCAATTGTGAGAAAAGAAAGAAGCCTTTTAAGCTCCAAGGTCGCCATCTGACCTGTAGGTATACACCATCGGAGAAGCTTCAGTTCACTTGAGGGTGAGGTGTTGCTCATTACTCAACCCAGTGAAACCCAACTATTCCCACAGAAAACACTAATCTTCTAAAAAATCACCAATACGCTATGTCGACAAAAATGAGATTGATAGTTTACTGAAACACAATGTAGAGGCCCCTTTCTTAGCTGTATTTTCCTTTATCATATATCCTGATGACAAATGGCTAGAAAGGAACACCACTAAACTTCTTGCTGAAGGAGCCAGCAACAACAAGGGCAAACAACAAGATCTTTTTTTTTTCATTTTCAGGAAACTAGTCGATGTTTGCATTGTTAAGGACATTTGTTATTTTATCGTATCGACTAAGAGATTGTCCTTTTCTGCAGGTTTGAGTCAATTAAGATAAACTTTTTGGTGCCCGCCTAGTCTTCAACCTTTCTAATTCAATTTACCAAACACACATTGTAACATAACACAAACCTAACACCGCTGAGACAAGTACACCAACCTTATAATTGTGGGAGGATCAGTATATTAATAATTCAAACATTGACACAAGTCTAAGTTTAAACCAAGAAATTCACAAGTTCCGCACTTTCTTTATCTCTCTCATATGCTGAAAGATATACGACACATAACAATTACAGATAACATCTATTTCATGACATCTAAAGGCTCTATCATGACATTAAAATGGACAAAAGCTTATAAGTGTGGGTGTCACAAGAGCCAAAGGAAATACAATAACCCCTGCACTTCCTGAGATAGCCGTGAACTATACCTTAAAATGATTCAGAATTAAATAGTAGTTCTACTTCTATCAATTCTCCATGAGCTAATTAAGGACAGATGAACCATAGCTTTGAACCTTTGAGACCATATAAAGTGCCATATCTAAATATTGACCTGAGACCACATACTTTACCAGCCAAATTAAAGTCATCATCAACATAAAGAAAGGTTGATTCCTACACTACTAGATAATAATGTGCTATCATAATTGAGAAATTCAAATCTTTCTTTCTTTTCTTTTCTTGTTTTGTACTGATGGTGCCCAGGACGGCTTGCATGGCCTTAGCTATTCCATGAGTACCTGCTACCTCCACCAATCTGAGTGCCAAGTAACTCCGTCCACCAAAACTTAGCTAGATGGGAAAAGGTCCAAATTTTCATTTTATAAGGATGATCCAAATAAATTTTAAGTTTTAGTTGCCTTCGTCCATGTATAGGTTGTTAAATGAGAATCATTGGCCCAGCCAAAAGGGGATTCTAGGAATCAGAAACATTCTAACCAGACATGATAAGCAATCCGAAGGATATTGCCATCAGAAGTTGTATCCCACGTCTAATTAGAAAACTGCAAGTTTCTTTCACAAATTTTACCATTAGTTTTGTTGAATATTCTTCTCTATAAAAAAATATAAAGTCCTTTTACAACCCTAAAAGTTAACAGCGAAAATTGAGATGAAGAGTCAAAGGGGCAGCACTTAGCCTTAAGCAAGTAAATAAAGTAAAACACTTTCAACAAAAGGATCAATGTCATATTTTATCTCTTTGTTTGAGTCGATCCAATTAGTTTAGCCTTTAATCATAAATTATGTGAAATTTCATGTCACTACTTCACAGTCCACAAGCCTAAAAGATTCAGATTGCAAATTCTTCCAACATCCTAGTATAGGCCTATGATCAGTAGGGATCAGTTGCAAACTATTATAAGATGCCGAGAATCCAAATACATCTACCAACGGCACACTACATACAATGAAGTATACTATGCATCTAAAAGGAAGAAAAAGAAAGAGGGACGCACTTGGATGGCTTCTGGATCAACAGTAGTAGTAATGCCTAAAAACTTTGCAATCTCTGCTAAATCTGCCAAAAAGACAAAAATGTACCCGATCAAAGGAGACATGAGAAGCAATGTTTTCCTCCAATTACTCAGGACCTACCCTAAAATAAACATTTTCAAGGACTTTTTGATTATTCCAATTGAAATATTCGAGCAGGACTTTCATAGGGGAGCAAAAAGAAAGCTCTTTTCTACAACAGCACCACCTCAAGCCCAAACAAGTTGGGTCGGCTATATGAATCCTCACTACCGCGTAAGTTGTAACTCTATTTAAACTCATCTCATGCCAATATTATGCGGAACATAAATAAAAAGTAGTATTATAATTTGTGTATATTTTAGGACCTACAATAAAAGTGCTACTAACATTTAAAAACACATTCTCAACTAAAATGTGATGCCGGTATAGATCTTTTCTTGCATTGTGCCGTATCTTTTCCTAGGTCTGCATGGATCCCCAGAAATTCTAAAAAGAAAGGTATTTACTGATATTAAAAAATCTAAACCCATTAGATGCTGACGAACAGATATGGCCATACTAAGATCAAAACTTCAATAAGAACAATCAAGCTAAGATACACTGCGTTGCCAAATAAATGCACCAAGACTGGAATTCGAGTCTTAGCCTTTCTACTTAAGGCCCTGTATGATCCAATTAGAAAACAAATAGGACTCCAGATGCTATAAGCTTCGTTTTTCTCAAATGGATCCATGTAGAGTAATTTCCAAAATCAAACAAAGAGGGTATTAGAAAAAAGTTTAATACACTGAATGCGAGAAGTCTCCTCATCGCGATCCACGGCATTAACTCCTTGTAGATTTTGTTGAGAAAATGGTGACTTGTCCCCTAATAACCTGTAAATGAAGATTAAGGAAAATAAAGATCGTGCATTTATAGCTAATACTTGTATTTAACAGAGGAAAAGAGATTAAAAGGGGGGCGTACTTGAAGAAAAGCCATTCGAGAAGTGCGTATCGTTCCATGCCGGCAAAGAGAAGGGACTGAGAAGGGGCATTGGCTCTTGGGTAATTCAATGTTCCCAATTTCTTCTGTATTTCTTCCATTTGCTTCGCTGCCATTGTCACTTTCGATTGTTCTTCACAATTGGGCTTTGGGTTTGGGATTTATTGGCGAAGCTGAAAGATGTGAGAGCGTTTGAATTTGGTTTGAAGAAGAGATGAACTTCGTAAGTCAAAAAAGAAGCATCTCAAGTTAAAATGGAAAAAGCGAAGCAAGGCCAAAGTTAATAACAATTTTACCTAGAGACATTCTACTTTTAAAAATAGGGGTAAATTATGAGATACATAAAGATTCTTAATATAGAATGGGTAGTGGTATTTATTTTAAAATGAAGCTAGAGAAATAAAAGATAAAAATGTGCAAAGAAAATGTATTTTAAAATTAAAAAATAAAATAAAAAGAAATTAAAATAATGGAAATAAAAAGTTATAAAGAAAATAAATTAAAATAAAAATAAAATGTTAAGAAATTAAAAAGTAACCTTATAATTATACAGTGTACTTACCACCAATTCTCACCTCCTCTTTGAGAATTGGAGAGCGTAATTACATCAAATTTCATGCTGACCATATAATTACTTAGTCAGACAAACATGTCAAACTATATAATTACACCCAAATCTAATTCTTAGGTGGCTTTCCAAACACGCTCTAAGTTGATTGTAATATCTATTCAAATCCTACTATTTAGTCGAGCAGAAACATTTTAAGGTTTTAGGTTGGTAATAATAACTCTTTAAATCCTACTTATTTAGTCAAATAGAAATGTTCACTTATAAGCAATGCAAGCTGACAATAGATTAGGAGAGTTTAACATATCCACCTCGAACAATAACAATTTGTATTTCGAATTTAACCTCACTTGTATAAGATTAGCTCTAATTTCTATTTTCATATAAGAATAATTCATTTTTCTTTTTCTTTTTCTATTGTCTTGACACCAAGGATATTTAAAAGTATTTCCTTTATAAAAGAATTTGAAACGTTGGTTTTGGGTCACGTAAATTCAGGGGAAATGATATTATATAGCCGCTTTCAAAATAATAACCGAAAAAATATATATTATGTGTGGTATATATATATATATATATATATACTCTTGCTTATACCTTGGTTCTTGTTGCCGAGCTTATTGGTTTACTTGCTTAGTTATTATTTTGGTAAAATACCTTAAAATCTCCCTTAAACTTGACATGGATTGTTAGTTACAGTCTTAAACTATTCGTGGTCTTAATTACCCCTCTCAACTTGGCCTTTTGAGAGTCATTACCCCCCTGGATGCTGATGTGGCAAAGAGTGTGGGTGCACTCGCCTGCCACGTGAATTTTTCCTGTATATGTGGCATTTTTTTAAAAAAATAAATTACAATTTTACCTTTATAAGTATGTTACTTTTTTAAAGAATTTTTTTCAAATACAATTTATAATAAAACTTGGATAGAACTATATTATTTATGCTAAAAAAATTATTTGGCTAAAAATAATAAACTTTTAGTTAATCTTTTTTTTTTTGAATTTGACCTGAAAATAAAGATTTATACAATTGAAATAAATAGCCAAGGCATCTAAAAAGTTATAAAAATACATAGTTTGAAATTAATTATTTTGGCTATAACTTTTTATATAGCTCTAAATTATAGTGCTCTAAAAATATACTTTTTACAGATTTTACCTAAAAACGTAAAAATACACAGTTGACATAAATAGTCATTGCATCAAAAGAATAAATAAAAAGAGTGTACAATTGCAATAAATAACTTATTATTTCTAACATACTTATTGCTCTAAAATTGTATCCATAGAGTAAGTTATTTCTTGCAATTGTACACTTTTTTTATTTTTATTATTTTATGCAATGACTATTTATTTCAACTGTGCATTTTTACTTGTTTCAGGTAAAATCTATAATATATATATATAGCACCATAACTTAGAGCTATATAAAAAAATTATAGCCGAAATAATTAATTTCGAACTATGTATTTTTAACTTTTTAGATGTCTTGACTATTTATTTCAATTGTAAAAATTTTTATTTTCAGGTCAAATTAAAAAAAAAGATTCACTAAAACTTTATTATTTTAGCCAAATAAAAAAATTTAGCATAAATAATGTAGTTCTATCCAAACTTTACTATAAATTGTATTCGAAAAAAGTAATCTAAGAAAGTTTTTTTTTTTTGTTAAAAATGTAAAAACATATTTATTTTTCAAAAAAATGCTACATGTACAAAAAAATATACGTGGTAGGCGAGTACACCCACACTTTTTGCCACATCAGCGTCCAGGGGGTAATGACTCTCAAAAAGCCAAGTTGAGGAGGATAATTAAGACCACGAATAGTTTAAGGCTGTAACTAATAATCTGTATCAAGTTTAGAGGGGTGGTAAGGTATTTTGCCCAATTTTATGACCACCCAATGCAAAAGATTTAGGTTGTAGGCTAAAAGTGATATTTGCCCTATGTTCAATAGCATATGACTTGTTATTTATATAAACGCCGTTGAGTTTATGTGAACCCATAACTAACCTTTTAGATTCACTTATTAATATCCTTGATTTTAAGAAAATATATATATATATATATATATATATATATATATATATATATATATATATATATATATATATATATATATATATATATAGAGAGAGAGAGAGAGAGAGAGAGAGAGATAGATAATTATTTATAAAATATTTTGTTATAAACTCAATTGTTATCGTAGTATTAATAACTAAAATTCACGTCTGATTCCTTTTGTTGATAACCCAAAAATAAAACTTTAGGGCCCGTTTGGCCATTAAAAATTTTACTTTTTTTGAATTTTATTTTTACTTTTTTCGGAATCAGTTGTTGGTCATAAAAATTTTAAATTTCACTTGAAACTGAATTTTGGATTTTTTCAAAAATTTGAAAAACTCTAAAGTTTTTCTTTCAAATCACTCGCAAAAATTCAAATTACCTCTAAATTATATTCATATCCAAATACAACACTATTTTTCAAATATTATTTTCAGTTGATTTTTTTCTTTTTTTTTTTCAGAATTTCACAATTCTTTTGTCCAAACGCCCACTTAGTATATAAATAGTGTAACCTAGTTTTTTTCTCCTTTTTTTTTCTTTCTAACTGTGAAAATTTAGAAGGGCAGACATCGAAATTTTGGGGGTAATTTCACTGATAGTCACTCAACTATGTTTCAATTTCACTAAAGTCACTCAACTATTTTTTGTCACTTAAAAGTAACTAAACTTTCATATTGTCACTTAAAAGTCATTTTGGCTCAAACCCCTACCATAAATATGAAATGGCATAAAATTTAATGAGAAAAATCCCAAAATAAATGTCATATAAGCTTAAATGGACTATACCCACTTTAGATTCATTTCTCCTTTAATGTGATTTGACTCATAACCCAAATGGGTTTCAACAGGGGAAAAAACACACACCCCTAATAAAATTTGGTTCTGTGATTTTTTGTGGGGTTTTTTATCGTACAAATACAATATTTCTTTTATCTAACAATTGCAATAGGTTGTCTGTAATTGCATGTTCATTGTGAAAATATACTCTTATTAGCCTTATTATTATTATTCTCTTATGCTTATGATACATTAATATGTTATGTAAGATGAATACAATACTATTTTAATTTCACTAGAAAATTATAAATATGTTATGTGAGTTGGATACAGTACTATTTTAACTTCAGTATAGTTATAAAACGACTCGGATGGGGCATACAAACAAGATAGGCATTTTTTTAATATAGAATAATTATAAACGGGCATTATGTAACATAAAAGTCAAGAATTTTGTAGTATAGGATAATCATTTTAAACTAATGTGAAATTTAATATATATTTTTATTGAAAGCATTTGGGTTATGAGTCAAATCACATTAAAGAAGAAACAGATCTATAGTGGGTATAATCCATTTAAGCTTATGTGACATTTATTTTTGAATTTTTCTCATTAAATTTTATGTCATGTCATATTTATGGTAGGGGTTTGAGCCAAAATGACTTTTAAATGAAATTGTAAAAGTTTAATTATTTTTAAGTGACAAAAAATAATTGAGTGACTTTAGTGAAAATAAAACATAGTTGAGTGACCATAGTGAAATTAACCCTAAAACTTTTGGGACAGAAGGAGACACTTGTTAAATTGTGGGAGGAAAAAGACACGAGAGAGAGAGAGAGAAAAAAGTAAATTAGAACTTCACTTCACGGAACAAACTGTGAATCTGTGTGTTCAAACGCAACTGTCAGTGTCCCTAGGTTGTGGTAGGTGGCGGCCATCAGGTAAACATTTGAGGATTTATTGGTACCTTTGTTGCCCAAACATCTTGTCCCATATCTTTATTTGCTTTAAAGTTTCTTGCTTTTTTGTGTTCCATAATCTGCTTTGTTCATTCAAAGATGCTCACTTTAAATCTTCTTCCATCCACTAATGTCACTCTCTCCAAATCCCTCCTCAACTACTCTTTTGATCCAAATCTGGTAAGCAGAAACCAAAAACTGAGAGATTTGTGCTCTCCTGCTCTCCCTTTCACTAAACCCTCTGGTTCTAGAAATGGTCACCCTTTTATGTGTTCTGCAAATCCCAGCTCTCAGATCTCTCATTCAAGATTGGATTTTTCCAAAATCTTGAGACACCCATTTGGATTTTCTTCAAGAAATAAAACTCAGATTCTTGAAGCAGCCTCTGGAACCCCTGAAGAAGTGAGCCCAGATGGGGAGATTGAAGCTTCAAAGCCAAAAGTGAATGTGAAACTGGCTCTCATTTTTGGTCTGTGGTACTTTCAGAACATTGTGTTTAACATATATAACAAGAAGGTATTGAACATCTTTCCCTATCCTTGGCTTCTTGCTTCTTTCCAGCTATTTTGTGGTTCTATTTGGATGTTAGTTCTATGGTCTTTTAAGCTGCAACCTTGCCCAAAGATAAACAAATCATTTATCATTGCCCTTCTTGGACCTGCATTGTTTCACACCATAGGCCATATCTCAGCTTGTGTTTCATTCTCTAAAGTGGCTGTTTCTTTCACTCATGTTATTAAGTCTGCAGAACCTGTGTTCTCTGTTGTGTTTTCATCATTTCTTGGTGATACATATCCTCTAGCTGTATGGCTTTCAATTCTTCCTATTGTCTTTGGTTGCTCTTTGGCTGCTGTTACTGAAGTGTCCTTCAATTTTGGGGGCTTGTCGGGCGCTATGATCAGTAATGTTGGGTTTGTTCTTCGCAACATTTATTCGAAAAGAAGCTTACAGAATTTTAAGGAAGTGGATGGTTTGAATCTGTATGGTTGGATAAGTATAATCTCATTGTTTTATCTATTTCCAGTAGCAGTGTTTGTGGAAGGTTCCCAATGGGTGGCAGGTTATCACAATGCTCTTGCAACTATAGGAAAACCTTCTACATTTTATATATGGGTTCTCTTATCTGGGATCTTCTACCATCTATATAACCAATCTTCTTACCAAGCACTGGATGATATTAGTCCCCTGACGTTTTCAGTGGGTAATACAATGAAGAGAGTGGTGGTGATTGTCGCCACTGTGTTGGTATTCAGGAATCCAGTCAGGCCTCTAAATGCACTTGGATCCGCTATTGCCATATTTGGAACTTTCTTGTACACACAGGCAACGGCTAAAAAGCCAAAGAAAGAGGCAGTGGAAAAGAAGGACTAAGATGTTGGTTGTTTCTGTAGGACACAGACACTTTTGATCGATGGCATATTGAATTTTTCTTATTTCAAAACAGAAACTTTATCAATCCCAGGAGTTTCTTGTCTGATGTATGCCTCCTTTTCACTGTACTGCTCTTTTCTTTCTATGTTTTATCTAGTTTCTTATACTTGAGTTTATCTCTCTGAAACATTGGCGATGATGTTCCAAATCGATTTTGATTGAGTTTAGGTGGATATTGTGCTGTTCAATATCAAAGTTATCCAGCTGACATGTTTCCAATTAATATTTTAGGATCGGTTCTGCAGAAAAAAGCACATATAAGACGTTACCAATATCAAAAGGACATAATGCATGCTTGAATTTGTGTAATTTTAGGTCACAGCTAGTCTTGTTGGGTTCCTTATTGTTGAAACACTATGCATGTGGATGCTACCTTACTGTAGAATTTAGTGGTGAAGTTATATCGACCTTCTAAGCCTTCCCCCCCCCCCCCACCAACACAACCCCAACTAAATCATTCAGAACTGACTTATTTGTGAATATTATGGCAAACTTAGCATATTAATTGTGTATGAGTGTGTTTGTGTGTTTTTTATTTGAGTGGTTATATATGTATAGATGTTTATGATTCTATTACAAGGTCGTTGTATATTGTGTGACAGAGAAAAATTATGTGATTATTGTACCTAAGAACTAACATCTGGGCAGGGACTGTATTGCTTTAGTTATAAAAACCGTGGAAGAGATTATTTCTTGATGGATGGATGTCATAATGTTAGTGATAAGCTTATCTACAATAAATTAAAATATAAATTCGCATTTGATTTGTATTGCATAATTGCTTGCTCTTGTCAGAATTAAGTACAAATGACTTTACTGTTGTGACATCTCAACCATTTAGTTATTGCTTTCAATGATTCTTGAACTCCTTCTCTGCTGTGAAAAATATGCACCTTAAGCCTGTAGCTCCTTTTGAAACATACTTCTGTCCCATGATTGACATGAACATTTAGCAGATTTCAAATCATTTCTTTAACCTCCAACATTACTTGATATCTTTGAACCTGGAATGATGTCATTTGATTTGTCAAGAAAGTATACGATATATATAGCATGTTTGGCCAAGCTGTGCTTATTTTGAGAAGTATTTTTTCTCTTAGAAGTATTTTTGGCGAGAAACAGTTTGTGTTTGGCTAATTAATTTAAAAAACACTTCTGAGCAGCAATTAGTGTTTGGCCAAGCTTTTAAAAACAATTAGTGTTTGGCCAAGCTTTTAAAAACTGCGCACTTTTTTTCTTCCAAAAGCTTGACCAAACACTTGTTATATCTTTCTTCTCTAGCAACTTGAGAGATAGGCTGGTAGGAAAGAAGAGGGAAAAGCAGTCCTATTGAACATCAAATAACCAGCCCTATATTTAACAATTAAGACATTTATGAGAATTATGCTCTAAAATTTATCTGTCTCTAATAGTAATACTGACAAGAAATGTCATTTTACCTCCTGTGGTATCATATGAATGATTGTGTTTCGTTAAGTGGAAGCATTTACTTGGTGATTTTAACAAAGATAGTATTTTGTAAGCCAGTAACTGATGTCTGCTATTGATCCTGGTTGACCATGGTTACTGAAAGGAATCACACAATAACTAACAATCGAAGAAGATGGTTTGACCAATGAACAGAAAAGTCTCAAGTTTGAGCTTATGAGATTCGTTTCCCTGATGCTGGAATTCCTACACAAGGCTAATTCAAGTCTAATGGCATGCTTTAAAGCTCAAAAACTGAATGCCTCAAGAAAATCACGCAATTCTTTCCCACCAAAATATATTTAAATTATTCAAATTTATGAAATTATTGATATTCTAGTTAGTGGTGAAATAATGAGACTATTTCATGATGAAATTTAGAAAAAAAAACATGTTAGAAAGCTATTTTCCACTGAAAAATAGATTTGAATTATTCAAAATGTATAGAATTACTTTTGACATTATACATTAGTGAAATTAAAATTAATATCTGATTATTTTTTACAAAATATTATATTAACCTTGAAAATTTTCCTAAAATAAGTTTTTTTGTGAATGATAGAAATACGTAGGAAATAGCTCGAATTGCAACCACTTCTATTAAAAGTTACGTTTAAGACAATAATTTTATCAAGCCACTAGTTTATATTTTTAGCTTGCCATATTTTGGATTGATATTATTATTATTATTATTATTATTATTATTATTATTATTATTATTATTATTATTATTATTATTATTATTATTATTATTATTATTATGTAATTTTGTACATAACAATGTATTTCAGTACGATATTAGCTATTTCGATATTTTATGGTGTATGTTATTTGCAGATGATATAGTATTGATTGACGAGATGCGAGGTGGGGTTAACGTTAGGTTGGAGGTTTGGAGACAGACTATGAAATCTAAAAGGTTCAAGTTGAGCAGGACTAAGATAGAGTACATAGAGTGCAAGTTCAATGGTGTAACTCATAAGGATGAAGGAGAGGTGAGGCTGTTGAGTTTTTTAAGCTAAAATAAGCTTAAAAGAGGGTGAATGTGAAGTGGAGAGAAAATGAAATTTTAAGTTCCCCTCCTTGACAATGGGACATTGTCCCATATTGGAAGAGGAAAAAGTTTTTGATGGGTATATATACAATTGATCTTCTTTTAGCTCTTAAAGAGTCAAGAAGAAGGCAAGCCTTGCACCGTCATCGTCGCTCGGCTCGCGGCTCGGCTCCGAATTTAGTCAAATGATTGATTGATTAATTTTTTGGAGCAAATTTATTTGTTAATAGTAAATATTAACGTAATATTATTAAATATTTGTGTTTGTAACGGAAAATTAATAATCCAAATTATCCGTTTCATTGACTCTGCCTGTCCGTTTTTTGTAACGGAAAACATTTCCTCTGCCCGTTTTAATTTGCGTAAATGGCCATTTACGTTATGGCCGTTTTACGTAACTGACCTCTCTTCGTTTGAACTCAACAGGTTGGGGCTATAAATAAGTTGTGCATTCTCTCAGATTTTTCATACGAATTTCTGAATACTCCTCCTTTCTTCTGCATTGTTTTAACTAAAAATAAAGCAACAGTAAGTGTGATTTGCTACCGATCATTGTGTTCGCTGAAACACTGGGGTTTGAAGTATCACTACACCAATATGTAATTCGTTCTATCGTGGGAGGAAATAATCCACAACCTTGGGTATTAGGAGGGAATTAAGTTCCTTAAGGAAACAATGTGAATTCAGTGGGCTCGGATTAAATTCTGTTTCTATTTTTTCATTTCTAATTATACGTTATTTTATATTTTCCAGAATTATTTTACAAATATAGTATACTAACAAGCTTAAGGAACTTAAATTTTCTGTATTTGAGTTATACTCATTGTTCTGGAGACTAAAACCTTTGTGGTTTTCTACTCCATTGGAGATTAAAATCTACGTGATTTTAACGTTTGTTTGTGTCATTCTTTTACAGAAATGGTGAATGATAACAGGAACCAGATTGTTCCTATGGTGATTGCCAATGCATCGACAAGCTGAACAACACCTGCATTAGCACTGGTAGAAATATTCGAAAAAAATTTCGGGATTGATTTCAAGCGGTGGCAACAAAAGATGTTCTTCTACTTGACGACTTTAAGTCTACAGAAGTTCATTAAGGAAGACGTTCCTATTCTACCCGACGAAACTCCAGAGAATGAATGCTTTCTCGTGATTGAGGCGTGGAAGCATTCTGATTTCCTATGCAAGAATTACATTCTTAGCGGACTGGAAGACGATATGTATAACGTTTACAATAATGTGGAGACGTCAAAAGATTTGTGGATTGCACTTGAAAGGAAATACAAAACTGAAGATGTCGGGTTGAAGAAATTCGTTGGCGCTAAATTTTGGACTACAAAATAGTAGATAGCAAGTCGGTTATTACCTAAGTCCAGGAATTGCAAGTAATTATTCACGATCTCCTTGCTGAAGGTATAAGTCGAATTAATACTAATGTTGAAAGTATTACTTATACAATTTTTATTAACAGAATTTTCATTGAAGGTCTTGTCATCAATGAAGCATTCCAAGTAGCAGCGATGATTGAGAAGTTTCCTCCTTTGTGGAAGGACTTCAAAAACTACTTAAAACACAAACGCAAAGAGATGTCGCTTGAAGATCTCATTGTTTGGTTGAGAATTGAAGAGGACAACAAAGCTGCTGAAAAGAGAGGTCGTGGAAACCAACAATAATGGGAGCAAACATTGTTGAGGATACTCCTCAAAATAATAGAAAGAGGAAGAAGGCTTCTGGACTGAAAAACAACCCAAGGAATAAGCGGTTCAAAAGGAAATTGCTACAACTGTGGGAAAGTAGGACACAAATCTAGAGATTATCGTGCTCCGAAGAAAGACAAGAAGAAGGGTCAAGCAAACATGGTTGAAAAGTTCGAAGATGTTGATGACTTGTGTGCTATGCTTTCTGAATGCAACCTGGTGGGAAATCCTAAGGAGTGGTAAATTGATTTTGGATCCACTCGCCATGTTTGTGCCGTTAGAGAAGCGTTTGCTACATATGCTCCCGTTGGATCCGAAGAGACTCTTTCTATGGGAAATTCTGCAATGGCCAAAATTGAAAGATGTGGGAAGATATTTCTGAAAATGACTTCTGGCAAAATGGTGACTCTGAACAACGTCCTTCATGTTCCCGAGATTAGGAAGAACTTAGTCACTGCTGGACTTCTCGTTAAGAACGGGTTTAAATGTGTTTTTGTATCTGATAAGGTTGTAATAAGTAAGAATGAAATGTTTGTAGGAAAAGGTTACCTCACTGAGGGCCTTTTCAAGCTGAATGTAATGGTCGTTGAGAATAATAAAATTTCAGCTCCTTCTTACTTGTTTGAGTCAAATGATTTATAGCATATACGTTTGGGTCATGTCAATTATAAAACCTTGCGGAAAATGATTAACTTGGAAGTATTGCCTAAGTTTGAATACAACAAATGAAAATGTCAAATATGTGTGAAATCTAAGTATGTTAAACATCCTTATAAGTCAGTTGAAAGGAATTTAAATCTTTAGGCTTAATTTACATAGATATTTGCGATATAAAGTCAATACCATCTCGCGATGGAAAGAAGTATTTCATAACTTTTATTGACGACAATACTCGATATTGCTATGTTTACTTACTTAATAGTAAAAATGAAGCAATTGACGCATTCAAGTAATGCAAAAATGAAGTTGAAACGCAAATTAAGAAGAAAATCAAAATAATAAGAAATGATAGGGGTGGTGAATATGAATCTTCTTTTGAAGAAATATGTCTAGAATATGGAATTATTCATCAAACAAAGGTCCCTTACACGCACCAATCCAATGGAATTGCGGAAAGAAAGAATCGTTCATTAAAGAAAATGATGAACGCATTGTTGATAAGTTCTGGTTTGCCACAAAACTTGTACGGGAAAGTCGTTCTTGCGGCTAACCGGATACTAAATCGAGTACCCCATAGCAAAACACAATCCATTCCATATGAAAAATGGAAAGGAAAGAAGTCTAACTTGAATTATTTTAAAATGTGGGGGTGTTTGACAAAAGTGCAAGTTCCTAAACCCAAAAGGGTAAAAATAGGACCGAAAATAGTTGATTGTATTTTCATAGGATATGCGAACAATAGTAAAGCATATCAATTTCTGGTTCATAAATCAGAAAATCCCGACATTCACAATAATACGGTTATAGAATCAGATAATGCTAAGTTCTTTGAAATTATATATCCGTATAAAAAGGAATTTGAATCGATTGGTGAAGGATCTAAATGACCTCTGGAAGAAACAAAAGAAAGTATATTTAAGGAGGTGTCACACCTCCTTTTTACGCCCCGCGAGGGGCGTAGAGAGTTTTTTCCAATTAAAGGACAATCGAAAGGGGATTTATTTGTTTATTTCAGAGTCTCCACTTGGGAGATTTAGGGTGTCCCAAGTCACCAGTTTTAATCCTGAATCGAGGAAAAGAATGACTCCATATTACAGTCTGCGTACCAGAAATCCGGATAAGGAATTCTGTTAACCCGGGAGAAGGTGTTAGGCATTCCCGAGTTCCGTGGTTCTAGCACGGTCGCTTAACTGTTATATTCGGCTTGATTATCTGATTTTATACAAATATGAACTTATGTGCAAAATTTTTCTTTTTAACGCTTTCTTAATTATTGTTATTATTTTACGAGAATTGCAACGTCGTGGAAACATATCTCGAACCACGTTACATCAATGCGCCCGTGGTTGTCGACATATCTCAACTCGGTTGAGATTTGGATTTGGGTCACATAAATGTGCACCCGAGTTAAGGAAAATAAATTATTAAAGGCGCGCCTAAAGCAACTAGCGTATTGTTATTTTGGGGAAGGCCGTAAAATTCGCTAAACGGCCTGTCCTCGAATTCTAAGTATTTTAATATATACATTTAGAAGGCCCCGCAGCTTGTGCATTTTTTGTTTGTCGAGGCTCGTCTCATTCATTATATATATAATGAGGGCCCCGCAGCTTGTGCATTTTTGTTTGTCGAGGCTCATCTCATCTTTATTTTTATTTTTTATTTTTTTTAAAAAAGGAATTTGCAACGTCATGGAAATGCATCTCAAACCACGTCACAATCAATGTACCCGTGATTAGAGACACATTTCGACTCCGTTGAGATTTGGATTTGGGTCACATAAATGTGCACCCGAGTTAGGGAGAATAAATTATGAAAGGCGCGCCTAAAGCAACTAGCGCATTATTATTTTGGGTAGGATCGTGAAATTTGCTAAACGGCCCGTCCCGGAATCTAAGTATTTAATACATATATTCTGTGAGGGCTCCGCAATCTGTACATTTTTTATTTTTATTTTCTTTTATTTTTTTTAAAAGGAAAAGGATAAGGCTAAAATAACTACATTTTTTGCTACTTTGCTAGGTCATGGGTTGTAAATTGAACTTATTTGATGAAACGAGTATTTTTCCGTGGAATTAAAATTGCTACTATAATTTCAACATTTACTACCACATGTATAAACAACTATTAAGACAAACTAAAATAATTAATACCTTTCCCCTATTATGACAAATATTTGGATAACAACAATCTAAACATGAAGAAACCAAAATGTCAAATAACTACTTGAAGCAAACGAAACAAAGGAAAAGACGTTCACGGCCAAATTTCAATACCATACGGAGTTAATTAACAAAAATAGCCATTCGCAAACATCATGTATATATGTCTCGCTCAATTCGCGCACTATCCGCATGAACTAGGATGGTATCCTAAAACATCACATATACATATTACTAACAGAAAATATGAGGGACACGGACATAGATGACCTACTTGAGATTAACGTCCTATGCGTTGGACCTGCGACGAAATCTCGGACAACAAACTCGACGTACCGGACCTCGACGAACCAAAGACGACCTCAACGGACTGAAGCAACGACTGAGCTGCTCAACGACGCAGCAACTGGACATGCGAGTGGCGATTGGATAATCGCTTGGCATGGCGCGCTGGTTCGTCGCTGGGGAAGGAGGCGAGCTGGGTTTGGTTGATTGGTTGTCGACTGGTTTGATGGAGCTAGGAAGAGGAGGAGTGGTCGTTCATGGCTTTGTTGGTTCAGTAGGTGGTCGACGGTGTGAGACGATAAGGGAGTTGGATGGGGAAGGTGACGGACTGGTTGCGATGGAGTTTGGGAGGAGACGGGGTGGTCGTTTGGGCGTGAGGGAGTCGTTTGGGCAGTGGTCGAGGACTGATGGGTTGTTGTTGTTGGTCGTGGTGTTTGGAGTAGGGTTTGTTAGGGTTGGGGGTTGCGAATGGTTATGGCGTGGGGGCGTGGGGTCGACGGGCAGGAACGGGGGAAGCAGGAGGCGGAAGCAACTGCGACGAGCAGCTGGGACGGCGGTGCAACAGCTGTGGTCATCGGATTTAATGGAGGAGTAAGGCGATGGTCGTTCGGACGTGAGGGGGGCGTCGCGGCTGGTTTTGGGTAGGTGTTTGGGTGGTGGTCTGTTTGGTGGTGGTTTGGCAGTGGTCCACGGGCTGGTGGGTTGTCGCTGTTGGTCGTGGTCGTCGACTGGTGAGGCTGGTCGGAGGTGGGTTTCGTTAGGGTTTTTTCTGGTTTTTTGTTCTTCTCCTTTTGGAGAAGATGAGGAACAGTGCACTCCCCCTCCAAATATTTTCCAAAAGTCCCCCCCTTTCCTATGCCCGTGCATTTGTAGCACTTGCCAAGGAAAATGGACCCCACGTGTGTAGCATTTGCCCATGCGCGGTGGGGTTCCTCGTGTACGGTGTTTCGTCCGTGTTCCCCACGCTTGTCCTCCTTGTGTGGTGGA
>NW_027438706.1:0-45491 GCF_000715075.1 Nicotiana tabacum | reverse complement strand
GTTTAGGGTTTAAAACCCTAATGCTGGCTGAATGGAAAAAAGTTCAGTTTAGGGTTTAAAACCCTAATGCTGACTAAAGGAAAAATTCAGTTTAGGGTTTAAAACCCTAATGCTGATTGCATGGAAAAGCTCAGTTTAGGGTTTAAAACCCTAATGCTGGCTGAATGGAAAAAAGTTCAGTTTAGGGTTTAAAACCCTAATGCTGACTAAAGGAAAAATTCAGTTTAGGGTTTAAAACCCTAATGCTGATTGCATGGAAAAGCTCAGTTTAGGGTTTAAAACCCTAATGCTGGCTGAATAGAAAAAAGTTCAGTTTAGGGTTTAAAACCCTAATGCTGACTAAAGGAAAAATTCAGTTTAGGGTTTAAAACCCTAATGCTGATTGCATGGAAAAGCTCAGTTTAGGGTTTAAAACCCTAATGCTGGCTGAATGGAAAAAAGTTTAGTTTAGGGTTTAAAACCCTAATGCTGACTAAAGGAAAAATCAGTTTAGGGTTTAAAACCCTAATGCTGATTGCATGGAAAAGCTCAGTTTAGGGTTTAAAACCCTAATGCTGACTAAAGGAAAAAATCAGTTTAGGGTTTAAAACCCTAATGCTGATTGCATGGAAAAGTTCAGTTTAGGGTATAAAACCCTAATGCTGACTAAAGGAAAAATTCAGTTTAGGGTTTAAAACCCTAATGCTGATTGCATGGAAAGGCTCAGTTTATGGTTTAAAACCCTAATGCTGGCTGAATGGAAAAAAGTTCAGTTTAGGGTTTAAAACCCTAATACTGACTGAAAGGAAAAATTCAGTTTAGGGTTTAAAACCCTAATGCTGACTGGAAGGAAAAGCTCAGTTTAGGGTTTAAAACCCTAATGCTAGCTGAATGGAAAAAGTTCAGTTTAGGGTTTAAAACCCTAAGGCTGATTAAAGGAAAAAGTTCAGCTCAAGGTTTAAAACCCTAATGCGGACTAAAGGAAAGAGTTCAGTTTAGGGTTTAAAACCCTAATGCTGACATGCATGGAAAAAGTTCAGTTTAGCGTTTAAAACCCTAAGGTTGATTAAAGGAAAAAGTTCAGTTCAGGGTTTAAAACCCTAATGCTGATTGCACGGAAAAGCTCAGTTTAGGGTTTAAAACCCTAATGCTGGCTGAATGGAAAAAGTTCAGTTTAGGGTTTAAAACCCTAATGCTGACTAAAGGAAAAATTCAGTTTAGGGTTTAAAACCCTAATGCTGATTGCATGGAAAAGCTCAGTTTAGGGTTTAAAACCCTAATGCTGGCTGAATGGAAAAAAGTTCAGTTTAGGGTTTAAAACCCTAATGCTGACTAAAGGAAAAATTCAGTTTAGGGTTTAAAACCCTAATGCTGATTGCATGGAAAAGCTCAGTTTAGGGTTTAAAACCCTAATGCTGGCTGAATGGAAAAAAGTTCAGTTTAGGGTTTAAAACCCTAATGCTGACTAAAGGAAAAATTCAGTTTAGGGTTTAAAACCCTAATGCTGATTGCATGGAAAAGCTCAGTTTAGGGTTTAAAACCCTAATGCTGGCTGAATGGAAAAAGTTTAGTTTAGGGTTTAAAACCCTAATGCTGACTAAAGGAAAAAATCAGTTTAGGGTTTAAAACCCTAATGCTGATTGCATGGAAAAGCTCAGTTTAGGGTTTAAAACCCTAATGCTGGCTGAATGGAAAAAAATTCAGTTTAGGGTTTAAATCCTAATGCTGACTAAAGGAAAAATTCAGTTTAGGGTTTAAAACCCTAATGCTGATTGCATGGAAAAGCTCAGTTTAGGGTTTAAAACCCTAATGCTGGCTGAATGGAAAAAAGTTCAGTTTAGGTTTTAAAACCCTAATGCTGACTAAAGGAAAAATTTAGTTTAGGGTTTAAAACCCTAATGCTGATTGCATGGAAAAACTTAGTTTAGGGTTTAAAACCCTAATGCTAGCTGAATGGAAAAAAGTTCAGTTTAGGGTTTAAAACCCTAATGCTGACTAAAGGAAAAATTCAGTTTAGGGTTTAAAACCCTAATGCTGATTGCATGGAAAAGCTCAGTTTAGGGTTTAAAACCATAATGCTGGCTGAATGGAAAAAAGTTCAGTTTAGGGTTTAAAACCCTAATGCTGGCTGAATGGAAAAAAGTTCAGTTTAGGGTTTAAAACCCTAATGCTGACTAAAGGAAAAATTCAGTTTAGGGTTTAAAACCCTAATGCTGATTGCATGGAAAAACTCAGTTTAGGGTTTAAAACCCTAATGCTAGCTGAATGGAAAAAAGTTCAGTTTAGGGTTTAAAACCCTAATGCTGATTGCAATGGAAAAGCTCAGTTTAGGGTTTAAAACCCTAATGCTGGCTGAATGGAAAAAAGTTCAGTTTAGGGTTTAAAACCCTAATGCTGACTGAATGGAAAAAATTCAGTTTAGGGTTTAAAACCCTAATGCTGACTAAAGGAAAAATTCAGTTTAGGGTTTAAAACCCTAATGCTGATTGCATGGAAAAGCTCAGTTTAGGGTTTAAAACCCTAATACTGGCTGAATGGAAAAAAGTTCAGTTTAGGGTTTAAAACCCTAATGCTGACTAAAGTAAAAAATTAGTTTAGGTTTAAAACCCTAATGCTGATTGCATGGAAAAGCTCAGTTTAGGGTTTAAAACCCTAATGCTGGCTGAATGGAAAAAAGTTCAGTTTAGGGTATAAAACCCTAATGCTGACTAAAGGAAAAATTCAGTTTAGGGTTTAAAACCCTAATGCTGATTGCATGGAAAGGCTCAGTTTATGGTTTAAAACCCTAATGCTGGCTGAATGGAAAAACGTTCAGTTTAGGGTTTAAAACCCTAATACTGACTGAAAGGAAAAATTCAGTTTAGGGTTTAAAACCCTAATGCTGACTGGAAGGAAAAGCTCAGTTTAGGGTTTAAAACCCTAATGCTAGCTGAATGGAAAAAGTTCAGTTTAGGGTTTAAAACCCTAAGGCTGATTAAAGGAAAAAGTTCAGCTCAAGGTTTAAAACCCTAATGCGGACTAAAGGAAAGAGTTCAGTTTAGGGTTTAAAACCCTAATGCTGACATGCATGGAAAAAGTTCAGTTTAGCGTTTAAAACCCTAAGGTTGATTAAAGGAAAAAGTTCAGTTCAGGGTTTAAAACCCTAATGCTGATTGCACGGAAAAGCTCAGTTTAGGGTTTAAAACCCTAATGCTGGCTGAATGGAAAAAAGTTCAGTTTAGGGTTTAAAACCCTAATGCTGACTAAAGGAAAAATTCAGTTTAGGGTTTAAAACCCTAATGCTGATTGCATGGAAAAGCTCAGTTTAGGGTTTAAAACCCTAATGCTGGCTGAATGGAAAAAAGTTCAGTTTAGGGTTTAAAACCCTAATGCTGACTAAAGGAAAAATTCAGTTTAGGGTTTAAAACCCTAATGCTGATTGCATGGAAAAGCTCAGTTTAGGGTTTAAAACCCTAATGCTGGCTGAATGGAAAAAAGTTCAGTTTAGGGTTTAAAACCCTAATGCTGACTAAAGGAAAAATTCAGTTTAGGGTTTAAAACCCTAATGCTGATTGCATGGAAAAGCTCAGTTTAGGGTTTAAAACCCTAATGCTGGCTGAATGGAAAAAAGTTTAGTTTAGGGTTTAAAACCCTAATGCTGACTAAAGGAAAAAATCAGTTTAGGGTTTAAAACCCTAATGCTGATTGCATGGAAAAGCTCAGTTTAGGGTTTAAAACCCTAATGCTGGCTGAATGGAAAAAAATTCAGTTTAGGGTTTAAATCCTAATGCTGACTAAAGAAAAAATTCAGTTTAGGGTTTAAAACCCTAATGCTGATTGCATGGAAAAGCTCAGTTTAGGGTTTAAAACCCTAATGCTGGCTGAATGGAAAAAAGTTCAGTTTAGGTTTTAAAACCCTAATGCTGACTAAAGGAAAAATTTAGTTTAGGGTTTAAAACCCTAATGCTGATTGCATGGAAAAACTTAGTTTAGGGTTTAAAACCCTAATGCTAGCTGAATGGAAAAAAGTTCAGTTTAGGGTTTAAAACCCTAATGCTGACTAAAGGAAAAATTCAGTTTAGGGTTTAAAACCCTAATGCTGATTGCATGGAAAAGCTCAGTTTAGGGTTTAAAACCATAATGCTGGCTGAATGGAAAAAAGTTCAGTTTAGGGTTTAAAACCCTAATGCTGGCTGAATGGAAAAAAGTTCAGTTTAGGGTTTAAAACCCTAATGCTGACTAAAGGAAAAATTCAGTTTAGGGTTTAAAACCCTAATGCTGATTGCATGGAAAAACTCAGTTTAGGGTTTAAAACCCTAATGCTAGCTGAATGGAAAAAAGTTCAGTTTAGGGTTTAAAACCCTAATGCTGATTGCATGGAAAAGCTCAGTTTAGGGTTTAAAACCCTAATGCTGGCTGAATGGAAAAAAGTTCAGTTTAGGGTTTAAAACCCTAATGCTGACTGAATGGAAAAAAATTCAGTTTAGGGTTTAAAACCCTAATGCTGACTAAAGGAAAAATTCAGTTTAGGGTTTAAAACCCTAATGCTGATTGCATGGAAAAGCTCAGTTTAGGGTTTAAAACCCTAATACTGGCTGAATGGAAAAAAGTTCAGTTTAGGGTTTAAAACCCTAATGCTGACTAAAGTAAAAAATTAGTTTAGGTTTAAAACCCTAATGCTGATTGCATGGAAAAGCTCAGTTTAGGGTTTAAAACCCTAATGCTGGCTGAATGGAAAAAAGTTCAGTTTAGGGTATAAAACCCTAATGCTGACTAAAGGAAAAATTCAGTTTAGGGTTTAAAACCCTAATGCTGATTGCATGGAAAGGCTCAGTTTATGGTTTAAAACCCTAATGCTGGCTGAATGGAAAAACGTTCAGTTTAGGGTTTAAAACCCTAATACTGACTGAAAGGAAAAATTCAGTTTAGGGTTTAAAACCCTAATGCTGACTGGAAGGAAAAGCTCAGTTTAGGGTTTAAAACCCTAATGCTAGCTGAATGGAAAAAGTTCAGTTTAGGGTTTAAAACCCTAAGGCTGATTAAAGGAAAAAGTTCAGCTCAAGGTTTAAAACCCTAATGCGGACTAAAGGAAAGAGTTCAGTTTAGGGTTTAAAACCCTAATGCTGACATGCATGGAAAAAGTTCAGTTTAGCGTTTAAAACCCTAAGGTTGATTAAAGGAAAAAGTTCAGTTCAGGGTTTAAAACCCTAATGCTGATTGCACGGAAAAGCTCAGTTTAGGGTTTAAAACCCTAATGCTGGCTGAATGGAAAAAAGTTCAGTTTAGGGTTTAAAACCCTAATGCTGACTAAAGGAAAAATTCAGTTTAGGGTTTAAAACCCTAATGCTGATTGCATGGAAAAGCTCAGTTTAGGGTTTAAAACCCTAATGCTGGCTGAATGGAAAAAAGTTCAGTTTAGGGTTTAAAACCCTAATGCTGACTAAAGGAAAAATTCAGTTTAGGGTTTAAAACCCTAATGCTGATTGCATGGAAAAGCTCAGTTTAGGGTTTAAAACCCTAATGCTGGCTGAATGGAAAAAAGTTCAGTTTAGGGTTTAAAACCCTAATGCTGACTAAAGGAAAAATTCAGTTTAGGGTTTAAAACCCTAATGCTGATTGCATGGAAAAGCTCAGTTTAGGGTTTAAAACCCTAATGCTGGCTGAATGGAAAAAAGTTTAGTTTAGGGTTTAAAACCCTAATGCTGACTAAAGGAAAAATTCAGTTTAGGGTTTAAAACCCTAATGCTGATTGCATGGAAAAGCTCAGTTTAGGGTTTAAAACCCTAATGCTGGCTGAATGGAAAAAAATTCAGTTTAGGGTTTAAATCCTAATGCTGACTAAAGAAAAAATTCAATTTAGGGTTTAAAACCCTAATGCTGATTGCATGGAAAAGCTCAGTTTAGGGTTTAAAACCCTAATGCTGGCTGAATGGAAAAAAGTTCAGTTTAGGTTTTAAAACCCTAATGCTGACTAAAGGAAAAATTTAGTTTAGGGTTTAAAACCCTAATGCTGATTGCATGGAAAAACTTAGTTTAGGGTTTAAAACCCTAATGCTAGCTGAATGGAAAAAAGTTCAGTTTAGGGTTTAAAACCCTAATGCTGACTAAAGGAAAAATTCAGTTTAGGGTTTAAAACCCTAATGCTGATTGCATGGAAAAGCTCAGTTTAGGGTTTAAAACCATAATGCTGGCTGAATGGAAAAAAGTTCAGTTTAGGGTTTAAAACCCTAATGCTGGCTGAATGGAAAAAGTTCAGTTTAGGGTTTAAAACCCTAATGCTGACTAAAGGAAAAATTCAGTTTAGGGTTTAAAACCCTAATGCTGATTGCATGGAAAAACTCAGTTTAGGGTTTAAAACCCTAATGCTAGCTGAATGGAAAAAAGTTCAGTTTAGGGTTTAAAACCCTAATGCTGATTGCATGGAAAAGCTCAGTTTAGGGTTTAAAACCCTAATGCTGGCTGAATGGAAAAAAGTTCAGTTTAGGGTTTAAAACCCTAATGCTGACTGAATGGAAAAAAATTCAGTTTAGGGTTTAAAACCCTAATGCTGACTAAAGGAAAAATTCAGTTTAGGGTTTAAAACCCTAATGCTGATTGCATGGAAAAGCTCAGTTTAGGGTTTAAAACCCTAATGCTGGCTGAATGGAAAAAAGTTCAGTTTAGGGTTTAAAACCCTAATGCTGACTAAATTAAAAAATTAGTTTAGGTTTAAAACCCTAATGCTGATTGCATGGAAAAGCTCAGTTTAGGGTTTAAAACCCTAATGCTGGCTGAATGGAAAAAAGTTCAGTTTAGGGTATAAAACCCTAATGCTGACTAAAGGAAAAATTCAGTTTAGGGTTTAAAACCCTAATGCTGATTGCATGGAAAAGCTCAGTTTATGGTTTAAAACCCTAATGCTGGCTGAATGGAAAAACGTTCAGTTTAGGGTTTAAAACCCTAATACTGACTGAAAGGAAAAATTCAGTTTAGGGTTTAAAACCCTAATGCTGACTGGAAGGAAAAGCTCAGTTTAGGGTTTAAAACCCTAATGCTAGCTGAATGGAAAAAGTTCAGTTTAGGGTTTAAAACCCTAAGGCTGATTAAAGGAAAAAGTTCAGCTCAAGGTTTAAAACCCTAATGCGGACTAAAGGAAAGAGTTCAGTTTAGGGTTTAAAACCCTAATGCTGACATGCATGGAAAAAGTTCAGTTTAGCGTTTAAAACCCTAAGGTTGATTAAAGGAAAAAGTTCAGTTCAGGGTTTAAAACCCTAATGCTGATTGCATGGAAAAGCTCAGTTTAGGGTTTAAAACCCTAATGCTGGCTGAATGGAAAAAAGTTCAGTTTAGGGTTTAAAACCCTAATGCTGACTAAAGGAAAAATTCAGTTTAGGGTTTAAAACCCTAATGCTGATTGCATGGAAAAGCTCAGTTTAGGGTTTAAAACCCTAATGCTGGCTGAATGGAATAAAGTTCAGTTTAGGGTTTAAAACCCTAATGCTGACTAAAGGAAAAATTCAGTTTAGGGTTTAAAACCCTAATGCAGATTGCATGGAAAAGCTCAGTTTAGGGTTTAAAACCCTAATGCTGGCTGAATGGAAAAAAGTTCAGTTTATGGTTTAAAACCCTAATGCCGACTAAAGGAAAAATTCAGTTTAGGGTTTAAAACCCTAATTCTGATTGCATGGAAAAGCTCAGTTTAGGGTTTAAAACCCTAATGCTGGCTGAATGGAAAAAAGTTCAGTTTAGGGTTTAAAACCCTAATGCTGACTAAAGGAAAAATTCAGTTTAGGGTTTAAAACCCTAATGCTGATTGCATGGAAAAGCTCAGTTTAGGGTTTAAAACTCTAATGCTGGCTGAATGGAAAAAATTCAGTTTAGGGTTTAAATCCTAATGCTGACTAAAGAAAAAATTCAGTTTAGGGTTTAAAACCCTAATGCTGATTGCATGGAAAAGCTCAGTTTAGGGTTTAAAACCCTAATGCTGGCTGAATGGAAAAAAGTTCAGTTTAGGGTTTAAAACCCTAATGCTGACTAAAGGAAAAATTCAGTTTAGGGTTTAAAACCCTAATGCTGATTGCATGGAAAAACTCAGTTTAGGGTTTAAAACCCTAATGCTAGCTGAATGGAAAAAAGTTCAGTTTAGGGTTTAAAACCCTAATGCTGACTAAAGGAAAAATTTAGTTTAGGGTTTAAAACCCTAATGCTGATTGCATGGAAAAGCTCAGTTTAGGGTTTAAAACCCTAATGCTGGCTGAATGGAAAAAAGTTCAGTTTATAGTTTAAAACCCTAATGCCGACTAAAGGAAAAATTCAGTTTAGGGTTTAAAACCCTAATTCTGATTGCATGGAAAAGCTCAGTTTAGGGTTTAAAACCCTAATGCTGGCTGAATGGAAAAAAGTTCAGTTTAGGGTTTAAAACCCTAATGCTGACTAAAGGAAAAATTCAGTTTAGGGTTTAAAACCCTAATGCTGATTGCATGGAAAAGCTCAGTTTAGGGTTTAAAACCCTAATGCTGGCTGAATGGAAAAAAATTCAGTTTAGGGTTTAAATCCTAATGCTGACTAAAGAAAAAATTCAGTTTAGGGTTTAAAACCCTAATGCTGATTGCATGGAAAAGCTCAGTTTAGGGTTTAAAACCCTAATGCTGGCTGAATGGAAAAAAGTTCAGTTTAGGGTTTAAAACCCTAATGCTGACTAAAGGAAAAATTCAGTTTAGGGTTTAAAACCCTAATGCTGATTGCATGGAAAAACTCAGTTTAGGGTTTAAAACCCTAATGCTAGCTGAATGGAAAAAAGTTCAGTTTAGGGTTTAAAACCCTAATGCTGACTAAAGGAAAAATTCAGTTTAGGGTTTAAAACGCTAATGCTGATTGCATGGAAAAGCTCAGTTTAGGGTTTAAAACCCTAATGCTGGCTGAATGGAAAAAAGTTCAGTTTAGGGTTTAAAACCCTAATGCTGGCTGAATGGAAAAAAGTTCAGTTTAGGGTTTAAAACCCTAATGCTGACTAAAGGAAAAATTCAGTTTAGGGTTTAAAACCCTAATGCTGATTGCGTGGAAAAACTCAGTTTAGGGTTTAAAACCCTAATGCTAGCTGAATGGAAAAAAGTTCAGTTTAGGGTTTAAAACCCTAATGCTGATTGCATGGAAAAGCTCAGTTTAGGGTTTAAAACCCTAATGCTGGCTGAATGGAAAAAAGTTCAGTTTAGGGTTTAAAACCCTAATGCTGACTGAATGGAAAAAAATTCAGTTTAGGGTTTAAAACCCTAATGCTGACTAAATGAAAAATTCAGTTTAGGGTTTAAAACCCTAATGCTGATTGCATGGAAAAGCTCAGTTTAGGGTTTAAAACCCTAATGCTGGCTGAATGGAAAAAAGTTCAGTTTAGGGTTTAAAACCCTAATGCTGACTAAAGGAAAAAATTAGTTTAGGTTTAAAACCCTAATGCTGATTGCATGGAAAAGCTCAGTTTAGGGTTTAAAACCCTAATGCTGGCTGAATGAAAAAAAGTTCAGTTTAGGGTTTAAAACCCTAATGGTGACTAAAGGAAAAATTCAGTTTAGGGTTTAAAACCCTAATGCTGATTGCATGGAAAAGCTCAGTTTAGGGTTTAAAACCCTAATGCTGGCTGAATGGAAAAAAGTTCAGTTTAGGGTTTAAAACCCTAATGCTGACTAAAGGAAAAATTCAGTTTAGGGTTTAAAACCCTAATGCTGATTGCATGGAAAAGCTCAGTTTAGGATTTAAAACCCTAATGCTGGCTGAATGGAAAAAAGTTCAGTTTAGGGTTTAAAACCCTAATGCTGGCTGAATGGAAAAAGTTCAGTTTAGGGTTTAAAACCCTAATGCTGACTAAAGGAAAAATTCAGTTTAGGGTTTAAAACCCTAATGCTGATTGCATGGAAAAGCTCAGTTTAGGGTTTAAAACCCTAATGCTGGCTGAATGGAAAAAAGTTCAGTTTAGGGTTTAAAACCCTAATGCTGACTAAAGGAAAAAATTAGTTTAGGTTTAAAACCCTAATGCTGATTGCATGGAAAAGCTTAGTTTAGGGTTTAAAACCCTAATGCTGGCTGAATGGAAAAAAGTTCAGTTTAGGGTTTAAAACCCTAATGGTGACTAAAGGAAAAATTCAGTTTAGGGTTTAAAACCCTAATGCTGATTGCATGGAAAATCTCAGTTTAGGGTTTAAAACCCTAATGCTGGCTGAATGGAAAAAAATTCAGTTTAGGGTTTAAAACCCTAATGCTGACTAAAGGAAAAATCAGTTTAGGGTTTAAAACCCTAATGCTGATTGCATGGAAAAGCTCAGTTTGTGGTTTAAAACCCTAATGCTGGCTTAATGGAAAAAAGTTCAGTTTAGGGTATAAAACCCTAATGCTGACTAAAGAAAAAATTCAGTTTAGGGTTTAAAACCCTAATGCTGATTGCATGGAAAGGCTCAGTTTATGGTTTAAAACCCTAATGCTGGCTGAATGGAAAAAAGTTCAGTTTAGGGTTTAAAACCCTAATACTGACTGAAAGGAAAAATTCAGTTTAGGGTTTAAAACCCTAATGCTGACTGGAAGGAAAAGCTCAGTTTAGGGTTTAAAACCCTAATGCTAGCTGAATGGAAAAAGTTCAGTTTAGGGTTTAAAACCCTAAGGCTGATTAAAGGAAAAAGTTCAGCTCAAGGTTTAAAACCCTAATGCGGACTAAAGGAAAGAGTTCAGTTTAGGGTTTAAAACCCTAATGCTGACATGCATGGAAAAAGTTCAGTTTAGCGTTTAAAACCCTAAGGTTGATTAAAGGAAAAAGTTCAGTTCAGGGTTTAAAACCCTAATGCTGATTGCACGGAAAAGCTCAGTTTAGGGTTTAAAACCCTAATGCTGGCTGAATGGAAAAAAGTTCAGTTTAGGGTTTAAAACCCTAATGCTGACTAAAGGAAAAATTCAGTTTAGGGTTTAAAACCCTAATGCTGATTGCATGGAAAAGCTCAGTTTAGGGTTTAAAACCCTAATGCTGGCTGAATGGAAAAAAGTTCAGTTTAGGGTTTAAAACCCTAATGCTGACTAAAGGAAAAATTCAGTTTAGGGTTTAAAACCCTAATGCTGATTGCATGGAAAAGCTCAGTTTAGGGTTTAAAACCCTAATGCTGGCTGAATGGAAAAAAGTTCAGTTTAGGGTTTAAAACCCTAATGCTGACTAAAGGAAAAATTCAGTTTAGGGTTTAAAACCCTAATTCTGATTTCATGGAAAAGCTCAGTTTAGGGTTTAAAACCCTAATGCTGGCTGAATGGAAAAAAGTTCAGTTTAGGGTTTAAAACCCTAATGCTGACTAAAGGAAAAATTCAGTTTAGGGTTTAAAACCCTAATGCTGATTGCATGGAAAAGCTCAGTTTGGGGTTTAAAACCTTAATGCTGGCTGAATGGAAAAAAGTTTAGTTTAGGGTTTAAAACCCTAATGCTGACTAAAGGAAAAAATCAGTTTAGGGTTTAAAACCCTAATGCTGATTGCATGGAAAAGCTCAGTTTAGGGTTTAAAACCCTAATGCTGGCTGAATGGAAAAAAATTCAGTTTAGGGTTTAAATCCTAATGCTGACTAAAGAAAAAATTCAGTTTAGGGTTTAAAACCCTAATGCTGATTGCATGGAAAAGCTCAGTTTAGGGTTTAAAACCCTAATGCTGGCTGAATGGAAAAAAGTTCAGTTTAGGTTTTAAAACCCTAATGCTGACTAAAGGAAAAATTTAGTTTAGGGTTTAAAACCCTAATGCTGATTGCATGGAAAAACTTAGTTTAGGGTTTAAAACCCTAATGCTAGCTGAATGGAAAAAAGTTCAGTTTAGGGTTTAAAACCCTAATGCTGACTAAAGGAAAAATTCAGTTTAGGGTTTAAAACCCTAATGCTGATTGCATGGAAAAGCTCAGTTTAGGGTTTAAAACCCTAATGCTGGCTGAATGGAAAAAGTTCAGTTTAGGGTTTAAAACCCTAATGCTGGCTGAATGGAAAAAAGTTCAGTTTAGGGTTTAAAACCCTAATGCTGACTAAAGGAAAAATTCAGTTTAGGGTTTAAAACCCTAATGCTGATTGCATGGAAAAACTCAGTTTAGGGTTTAAAACCCTAATGCTAGCTGAATGGAAAAAAGTTCAGTTTAGGGTTTAAAACCCTAATGCTGATTGCATGGAAAAGCTCAGTTTAGGGTTTAAAACCCTAATGCTGGCTGAATGGAAAAAAGTTCAGTTTAGGGTTTAAAACCCTAATGCTGACTGAATGGAAAAAAATTCAGTTTAGGGTTTAAAACCCTAATGCTGACTAAAGGAAAAATTCAGTTTAGGGTTTAAAACCCTAATGCTGATTGCATGGAAAAGCTCAGTTTAGGGTTTAAAACCCTAATGCTGGCTGAATGGAAAAAAGTTCAGTTTAGGGTTTAAAACCCTAATGCTGACTAAAGTAAAAAATTAGTTTAGGTTTAAAACCCTAATGCTGATTGCATGGAAAAGCTCAGTTTAGGGTTTAAAACCCTAATGCTGGCTGAATGGAAAAAAGTTCAGTTTAGGGTTTAAAACCCTAATGGTGACTAAAGGAAAAATTCAGTTTAGGGTTTAAAACCCTAATGCTGATTGCATGGAAAATCTCAGTTTAGGGTTTAAAACCCTAATGCTGGCTGAATGGAAAAAAATTCAGTTTAGGGTTAAAAACCCTAATGCTGACTAAAGGAAAAAATCAGTTTAGGGTTTAAAACCCTAATGCTGATTTCATGGAAAAGCTCAGTTTATGGTTTAAAACCCTAATGCTGGCTTAATGGAAAAAAGTTCAGTTTAGGGTTTAAAACCCTAATGCTGACTAAAGGAAAAATTCAGTTTAGGGTTTAAAACCCTAATGCTGATTGCATGGAAAAGCTCAGTTTAGGGTTTAAAACCCTAATGCTGGCTGAATGGAAAAAAGTTCAGTTTAGGGTTTAAAACCCTAATGCTGACTGAATGGAAAAAATTCAGTTTAGGGTTTAAAACCCTAATGCTGACTAAAGGAAAAATTCAGTTTAGGGTTTAAAACCCTAATGCTGATTGCATGGAAAAGCTCAGTTTAGGGTTTAAAACCCTAATGCTGGCTGAATAGAAAAAAGTTCAGTTTAGGGTTTAAAACCCTAATGCTGACTAAAGGAAAAAATTAGTTTAGATTTAAAACCCTAATGCTGATTGCATGGAAAAGCTCAGTTTAGGGTTTAAAACCCTAATGCTGGCTGAATGGAAAAAAGTTCAGTTTAGGGTTTAAAACCCTAATGGTGACTAAAGGAAAAATTCAGTTTAGGGTTTAAAACCCTAATGCTGATTGCATGGAAAAACTCAGTTTAGGGTTTAAAACCCTAATGCTAGCTGAATGGAAAAAAGTTCAGTTTAGGGTTTAAAACCCTAATGCTGACTAAAGGAAAAATTCAGTTTAGGGTTTAAAACCCTAATGCTGATTGCATGGAAAAGCTCAGTTTAGGGTTTAAAACCCTAATGCTGGATGAATGGAAAAAAGTTCAGTTTAGGGTTTAAAACCCTAATGCTGGCTGAATGGAAAAAAGTTCAGTTTAGGGTTTAAAACCCTAATGCTGACTAAAGGAAAAATTCAGTTTAGGGTTTAAAACCCTAATGCTGATTGCATGGAAAAGCTCAGTTTAGGGTTTAAAACCCTAATGCTGGCTGAATGGAAAAAAGTTCAGTTTAGGGTTTAAAACCCTAATGCTGACTAAAGGAAAAATTCAGTTTAGGGTTTAAAACCCTAATGCTGATTGCATGGAAAAGCTCAGTTTAGGGTTTAAAACCCTAATGCTGGCTGAATAGAAAAAAGTTCAGTTTAGGGTTTAAAACCCTAATGCTGACTAAAGGAAAAAATTAGTTTAGATTTAAAACCCTAATGCTGATTGCATGGAAAAGCTCAGTTTAGGGTTTAAAACCCTAATGCTGGCTGAATGGAAAAAAGTTCAGTTTAGGGTTTAAAACCCTAATGGTGACTAAAGGAAAAATTCAGTTTAGGGTTTAAAACCCTAATGCTGATTGCATGGAAAAACTCAGTTTAGGGTTTAAAACCCTAATGCTAGCTGAATGGAAAAAAGTTCAGTTTAGGGTTTAAAACCCTAATGCTGACTAAAGGAAAAATTCAGTTTAGGGTTTAAAACCCTAATGCTGATTGCATGGAAAAGCTCAGTTTAGGGTTTAAAACCCTAATGCTGGATGAATGGAAAAAAGTTCAGTTTAGGGTTTAAAACCCTAATGCTGGCTGAATGGAAAAAAGTTCAGTTTAGGGTTTAAAACCCTAATGCTGACTAAAGGAAAAATTCAGTTTAGGGTTTAAAACCCTAATGCTGATTGCATGGAAAAGCTCAGTTTAGGGTTTAAAACCCTAATGCTGGCTGAATGGAAAAAAGTTCAGTTTAGGGTTTAAAACCCTAATGCTGACTAAAGGAAAAATTCAGTTTAGGGTTTAAAACCCTAATGCTGATTGCATGGAAAAACTCAGTTTAGGGTTTAAAACCCTAATGCTAGCTGAATGGAAAAAAGTTCAGTTTAGGGTTTAAAACCCTAATGCTGACTAAAGGAAAAATTCAGTTTAGGGTTTAAAACCCTAATGCTGATTGCATGGAAAAGCTCAGTTTAGGGTTTAAAACCCTAATGCTGGCTGAATGGAAAAAAGTTCAGTTTAGGGTTTAAAACCCTAATGCTGGCTGAATGGAAAAAAGTTCAGTTTAGGGTTTAAAACCCTAATGCTGACTAAAGGAAAAATTCAGTTTAGGGTTTAAAACCCTAATGCTGATTGCATGGAAAAACTCAGTTTAGGGTTTAAAACCCTAATGCTAGCTGAATGGAAAAAAGTTCAGTTTAGGGTTTAAAACCCTAATGCTGATTGCATGGAAAAGCTCAGTTTAGGGTTTAAAACCCTAATGCTGGCTGAATGGAAAAAAGTTCAGTTTAGGGTTTAAAACCCTAATGCTGACTGAATGGAAAAAAATTCAGTTTAGGGTTTAAAACCCTAATGCTGACTAAAGGAAAAATTCAGTTTAGGGTTTAAAACCCTAATGCTGATTGCATGGAAAAGCTCAGTTTAGGGTTTAAAACCCTAATGCTGGCTGAATGGAAAAAAGTTCAGTTTAGGGTTTAAAACCCTAATGCTGACTAAAGGAAAAAATTAGTTTAGGTTTAAAACCCTAATGCTGATTGCATGGAAAAGCTCAGTTTAGGGTTTAAAACCCTAATGCTGGCTGAATGAAAAAAAGTTCAGTTTAGGGTTTAAAACCCTAATGGTGACTAAAGGAAAAATTCAGTTTAGGGTTTAAAACCCTAATGCTGATTGCATGGAAAAACTCAGTTTAGGGTTTAAAACCCTAATGCTAGCTGAATGGAAAAAGTTCAGTTTAGGGTTTAAAACCCTAATGCTGACTAAAGGAAAAATTCAGTTTAGGGTTTAAAACCCTAATGCTGATTGCATGGAAAAGCTCAGTTTAGGGTTTAAAACCCTAATGCTGGCTGAATGGAAAAAAGTTCAGTTTAGGGTTTAAAACCCTAATGCTGGCTGAATGGAAAAAAGTTCAGTTTAGGGTTTAAAACCCTAATGCTGACTAAAGGAAAAATTCAGTTTAGGGTTTAAAACCCTAATGCTGATTGCATGGAAAAGCTCAGTTTAGGGTTTAAAACCCTAATGCTGGCTGAATGGAAAAAAGTTCAGTTTAGGGTTTAAAACCCTAATGCTGACTAAAGGAAAAAATTAGTTTAGGTTTAAAACCCTAATGCTGATTGCATGGAAAAGCTCAGTTTAGGGTTTAAAACCCTAATGCTGGCTGAATGGAAAAAAGTTCAGTTTAGGGTTTAAAACCCTAATGGTGACTAAAGGAAAAATTCAGTTTAGGGTTTAAAACCCTAATGCTGATTGCATGGAAAATCTCAGTTTAGGGTTTAAAACCCTAATGCTGGCTGAATGGAAAAAAATTCAGTTTAGGGTTTAAAACCCTAATGCTGACTAAAGGAAAAATCAGTTTAGGGTTTAAAACCCTAATGCTGATTGCATGGAAAAGCTCAGTTTAGGGTTTAAAACCCTAATGCTGGCTAAATGGAAAAAAGTTTCAGTTTAGGGTTTAAAACCCTAATGGTGACTAAAGGAAAAATTCAGTTTAGGGTTTAAAACCCTAATGCTGATTGCATGGAAAAACTCAGTTTAGGGTTTAAAACCCTAATGCTAGCTGAATGGAAAAAAGTTCAGTTTAGGGTTTAAAACCCTAATGCTGACTAAAGGAAAAATTCAGTTTAGGGTTTAAAACCCTAATGCTGATTGCATGGAAAAGCTCAGTTTAGGGTTTAAAACCCTAATGCTGGATGAATGGAAAAAAGTTCAGTTTAGGGTTTAAAACCCTAATGCTGGCTGAATGGAAAAAAGTTCAGTTTAGGGTTTAAAACCCTAATGCTGACTAAAGGAAAAATTCAGTTTAGGGTTTAAAACCCTAATGCTGATTGCATGGAAAAGCTCAGTTTAGGGTTTAAAACCCTAATGCTGGCTGAATGGAAAAAAGTTCAGTTTAGGGTTTAAAACCCTAATGCTGACTAAAGGAAAAATTCAGTTTAGGGTTTAAAACCCTAATGCTGATTGCATGGAAAAACTCAGTTTAGGGTTTAAAACCCTAATGCTAGCTGAATGGAAAAAAGTTCAGTTTAGGGTTTAAAACCCTAATGCTGACTAAAGGAAAAATTCAGTTTAGGGTTTAAAACCCTAATGCTGATTGCATGGAAAAGCTCAGTTTAGGGTTTAAAACCCTAATGCTGGCTGAATGGAAAAAAGTTCAGTTTAGGGTTTAAAACCCTAATGCTGGCTGAATGGAAAAAAGTTCAGTTTAGGGTTTAAAACCCTAATGCTGACTAAAGGAAAAATTCAGTTTAGGGTTTAAAACCCTAATGCTGATTGCATGGAAAAACTCAGTTTAGGGTTTAAAACCCTAATGCTAGCTGAATGGAAAAAAGTTCAGTTTAGGGTTTAAAACCCTAATGCTGATTGCATGGAAAAGCTCAGTTTAGGGTTTAAAACCCTAATGCTGGCTGAATGAAAAAAAGTTCAGTTTAGGGTTTAAAACCCTAATGCTGATTGAATGGAAAAAAATTCAGTTTAGGGTTTAAAACCCTAATGCTGACTAAAGGAAAAATTCAGTTTAGGGTTTAAAACCCTAATGCTGATTGCATGGAAAAGCTCAGTTTAGGGTTTAAAACCCTAATGCTGGCTGAATGGAAAAAAGTTCAGTTTAGGGTTTAAAACCCTAATGCTGACTAAAGGAAAAAATTAGTTTAGGTTTAAAACCCTAATGCTGATTGCATGGAAAAGCTCAGTTTAGGGTTTAAAACCCTAATGCTGGCTGAATGAAAAAAAGTTCAGTTTAGGGTTTAAAACCCTAATGGTGACTAAAGGAAAAATTCAGTTTAGGGTTTAAAACCCTAATGCTGATTGCATGGAAAAACTCAGTTTAGGGTTTAAAACCCTAATGCTAGCTGAATGGAAAAAAGTTCAGTTTAGGGTTTAAAACCCTAATGCTGACTAAAGGAAAAATTCAGTTTAGGGTTTAAAACCCTAATGCTGATTGCATGGAAAAGCTCAGTTTAGGGTTTAAAACCCTAATGCTGGCTGAATGGAAAAAAGTTCAGTTTAGGGTTTAAAACCCTAATGCTGGCTGAATGGAAAAAAGTTCAGTTTAGGGTTTAAAACCCTAATGCTGACTAAAGGAAAAATTCAGTTTAGGGTTTAAAACCCTAATGCTGATTGCATGGAAAAGCTCAGTTTAGGATTTAAAACCCTAATGCTGGCTGAATGGAAAAAAGTTCAGTTTAGGGTTTAAAACCCTAATGCTGACTAAAGGAAAAAATTAGTTTAGGTTTAAAACCCTAATGCTGATTGCATGGAAAAGCTCAGTTTAGGGTTTAAAACCCTAATGCTGGCTGAATGGAAAAAAGTTCAGTTTAGGGTTTAAAACCCTAATGGTGACTAAAGGAAAAATTCAGTTTAGGGTTTAAAACCCTAATGCTGATTGCATGGAAAATCTCAGTTTAGGGTTTAAAACCCTAATGCTGGCTGAATGGAAAAAAATTCAGTTTAGGGTTTAAAACCCTAATGCTGACTAAAGGAAAAAATCAGTTTAGGGTTTAAAACCCTAATGCTGATTGCATGGAAAAGCTCAGTTTATGGTTTAAAACCCTAATGCTGGCTTAATGGAAAAAAGTTCAGTTTAGGGTATAAAACCCTAATGCTGACTAAAGGAAAAATTCAGTTTAGGGTTTAAAACCCTAATGCTGATTGCATGGAAAGGCTCAGTTTATGGTTTAAAACCCTAATGCTGGCTGAATGGAAAAAAGTTCAGTTTAGGGTTTAAAACCCTAATACTGACTGAAAGGAAAAATTCAGTTTAGGGTTTAAAACCCTAATGCTGACTGGAAGGAAAAGCTCAGTTTAGGGTTTAAAACCCTAATGCTAGCTGAATGGAAAAAGTTCAGTTTAGGGTTTAAAACCCTAAGGCTGATTAAAGGAAAAAGTTCAGCTCAAGGTTTAAAACCCTAATGCGGACTAAAGGAAAGAGTTCAGTTTAGGGTTTAAAACCCTAATGCTGACATGCATGGAAAAAGTTCAGTTTAGCGTTTAAAACCCTAAGGTTGATTAAAGGAAAAAGTTCAGTTCAGGGTTTAAAACCCTAATGCTGATTGCACGGAAAAGCTCAGTTTAGGGTTTAAAACCCTAATGCTGACTAAAGGAAAAATTCCGTTTAGGGTTTAAAACCCTAATGCTGATTGCATGGAAAAGCTCAGTTTAGGGTTTAAAACCCTAATGCTGGCTGAATGGAAAAAAGTTCAGTTTAGGGTTTAAAACCCTAATGCTGACTAAAGGAAAAATTCAGTTTAGGGTTTAAAACCCTAATTCTGATTGCATGGAAAAGCTCAGTTTAGGGTTTAAAACCCTAATGCTGGCTGAATGGAAAAAAGTTCAGTTTAGGGTTTAAAACCCTAATGCTGACTAAAGGAAAAATTCAGTTTAGGGTTTAAAACCCTAATGCTGATTGCATGGAAAAGCTCAGTTTAGGGTTTAAAACCCTAATGCTGGCAGAATGGAAAAAAGTTTAGTTTAGGGTTTAAAACCCTAATGCTGACTAAAGGAAAAAATCAGTTTAGGGTTTAAAACCCTAATGCTGATTGCATGGAAAAGCTCAGTTTAGGGTTTAAAACCCTAATGCTGGCTGAATGGAAAAAAATTCAGTTTAGGGTTTAAATCCTAATGCTGACTAAAGAAAAAATTCAGTTTAGGGTTTAAAACCCTAATGCTGATTGCATGGAAAAGCTCAGTTTAGGGTTTAAAACCCTAATGCTGGCTGAATGGAAAAAAGTTCAGTTTAGGTTTTAAAACCCTAATGCTGACTAAAGGAAAAATTTAGTTTAGGGTTTAAAACCCTAATGCTGATTGCATGGAAAAACTTAGTTTAGGGTTTAAAACCCTAATGCTAGCTGAATGGAAAAAAGTTCAGTTTAGGGTTTAAAACCCTAATGCTGACTAAAGGAAAAATTCAGTTTAGGGTTTAAAACCCTAATGCTGATTGCATGGAAAAGCTCAGTTTAGGGTTTAAAACCCTAATGCTGGCTGAATGGAAAAAAGTTCAGTTTAGGGTTTAAAACCCTAATGCTGGCTGAATGGAAAAAAGTTCAGTTTAGGGTTTAAAACCCTAATGCTGACTAAAGGAAAAATTCAGTTTAGGGTTTAAAACCCTAATGCTGATTGCATGGAAAAACTCAGTTTAGGGTTTAAAACCCTAATGCTAGCTGAATGGAAAAAAGTTCAGTTTAGGGTTTAAAACCCTAATGTTGATTGCATGGAAAAGCTCAGTTTAGGGTTTAAAACCCTAATGCTGGCTGAATGGAAAAAAGTTCAGTTTAGGGTTTAAAACCCTAATGCTGACTGAATGGAAAAAATTCAGTTTAGGGTTTAAAACCCTAATGCTGACTAAAGGAAAAATTCAGTTTAGGGTTTAAAACCCTAATGCTGATTGCATGGAAAAGCTCAGTTTAGGGTTTAAAACCCTAATGCTGGCTGAATGGAAAAAGTTCAGTTTAGGGTTTAAAACCCTAATGGTGACTAAAGGAAAAATTCAGTTTAGGGTTTAAAACCCTAATGCTGATTGCATGGAAAATCTCAGTTTAGGGTTTAAAACCCTAATGCTGGCTGAATGGAAAAAAGTTCAGTTTAGAGTTTAAAACCCTAATGGTGACTAAAGGAAAAATTCAGTTTAGGGTTTAAAACCCTAATGCTGATTGCATGGAAAATCTCAGTTTAGGGTTTAAAACCCTAATGCTGGCTGAATGGAAAAAAATTCAGTTTAGGGTTAAAAACCCTAATGCTGACTAAAGGAAAAAATCAGTTTAGGGTTTAAAACCCTAATGCTGATTTCATGGAAAAGCTCAGTTTATGGTTTAAAACCCTAATGCTGGCTTAATGGAAAAAAGTTCAGTTTAGGGTTTAAAACCCTAATGCTGACTAAAGGAAAAATTCAGTTTAGGGTTTAAAACCCTAATGCTGATTGCATGGAAAAGCTCAGTTTAGGGTTTAAAACCCTAATGCTGGCTGAATGGAAAAAAGTTCAGTTTAGGGTTTAAAACCCTAATGCTGACTAAAGGAAAAATTCAGTTTAGGGTTTAAAACCCTAATGCTGATTGCATGGAAAAGCTCAGTTTAGGGTTTAAAACCCTAATGCTGGCTGAATGGAAAAAAGTTTAGTTTAGGGTTTAAAACCCTAATGCTGACTAAAGGAAAAATCAGTTTAGGGTTTAAAACCCTAATGCTGATTGCATGGAAAAGCTCAGTTTAGGGTTTAAAACCCTAATGCTGGCTGAATGGAAAAAAATTCAGTTTAGGGTTTAAATCCTAATGCTGACTAAAGAAAAAATTCAGTTTAGGGTTTAAAACCCTAATGCTGATTGCATGGAAAAGCTCAGTTTAGGGTTTAAAACCCTAATGCTGGCTGAATGGAAAAAAGTTCAGTTTAGGTTTTAAAACCCTAATGCTGACTAAAGGAAAAATTTAGTTTAGGGTTTAAAACCCTAATGCTGATTGCATGGAAAAACTTAGTTTAGGGTTTAAAACCCTAATGCTAGCTGAATGGAAAAAGTTCAGTTTAGGGTTTAAAACCCTAATGCTGACTAAAGGAAAAATTCAGTTTAGGGTTTAAAACCCTAATGCTGATTGCATGGAAAAGCTCAGTTTAGGGTTTAAAACCCTAATGCTGGCTGAATGGAAAAAAGTTCAGTTTAGGGTTTAAAACCCTAATGCTGGCTGAATGGAAAAAAGTTCAGTTTAGGGTTTAAAACCCTAATGCTGACTAAAGGAAAAATTCAGTTTAGGGTTTAAAACCCTAATGCTGATTGCATGGAAAAACTCAGTTTAAGGTTTAAAACCCTAATGCTGGCTGAATGGAAAAAAGTTCAATTTAGGGTTTAAAACCCTAATGCTGATTGCATGGAAAAGCTCAGTTTAGGGTTTAAAACCCTAATGCTGGCTGAATGGAAAAAAGTTCAGTTTAGGGTTTAAAACCCTAATGCTGACTGAATGGAAAAAATTCAGTTTAGGGTTTAAAACCCTAATGCTGACTAAAGGAAAAATTCAGTTTAGGGTTTAAAACCCTAATGCTGATTGCATGGAAAAGCTCAGTTTAGGGTTTAAAACCCTAATGCTGGCTGAATGGAAAAAAGTTCAGTTTAGGGTTTAAAACCCTAATGCTGACTAAAGTAAAAAATTAGTTTAGGTTTAAAACCCTAATGCTGATTGCATGGAAAAGCTCAGTTTAGGGTTTAAAACCCTAATGCTGGCTGAATGGAAAAAAGTTCAGTTTAGGGTTTAAAACCCTAATGGTGACTAAAGGAAAAATTCAGTTTAGGGTTTAAAACCCTAATGCTGATTGCATGGAAAATCTCAGTTTAGGGTTTAAAACCCTAATGCTGGCTGAATGGAAAAAAGTTCAGTTTAGGGTTTAAAACCCTAATGGTGACTAAAGGAAAAATTCAGTTTAGGGTTTAAAACCCTAATGTTGATTGCATGGAAAATCTCAGTTTAGGGTTTAAAACCCTAATGCTGGCTGAATGGAAAAAAATTCAGTTTAGGGTTAAAAACCCTAATGCTGACTAAAGGAAAAAATCAGTTTAGGGTTTAAAACCCTAATGCTGATTTCATGGAAAAGCTCAGTTTATGGTTTAAAACCCTAATGCTGGCTTAATGGAAAAAAGTTCAGTTTAGGGTTTAAAACCCTAATGCTGACTAA
The DNA here is from genome assembly GCF_000715075.1 of Nicotiana tabacum. Classification (NCBI taxonomy): domain Eukaryota; kingdom Viridiplantae; phylum Streptophyta; class Magnoliopsida; order Solanales; family Solanaceae; genus Nicotiana; species Nicotiana tabacum. Next base: position 23,267 of record NW_027438706.1, on the reverse strand, counting down.
AGGAAAAATTCAGTTTAGGGTTTAAAACCCTAATGCTGATTGCATGGAAAAGCTCAGTTTAGGGTTTAAAACCCTAATGCTGGCTGAATGGAAAAAAGTTCAGTTTAGGGTTTAAAACCCTAATGCCGACTAAAGGAAAAATTCAGTTTAGGGTTTAAAACCCTAATGCTGACTAAAAGGAAAATTCAGTTTAGGGTTTAAAACCCTAATGCTGATTGCATGGAAAAGCTCAGTTTAGGGTTTAAAACCCTAATGCTGGCTGAATAGAAAAAGTTCAGTTTAGGGTTTAAAACCCTAATGCTGACTAAAAGGAAAATTCAGTTTAGGGTTTAAAACCCTAATGCTGATTGCATGGAAAAGCTCAGTTTAGGGTTTAAAACCCTAATGCTGGCTGAATGGAAAAAGTTCAGTTTAGGGTTTAAAACCCTAATGGTGACTAAAGGAAAAATTCAGTTTAGGGTTTAAAACCCTAATGCTGATTGCGTGGAAAAACTCAGTTTAGGGTTTAAAACCCTAATGCTAGCTGAATGGAAAAAAGTTCAGTTTAGGGTTTAAAACCCTAATGCTGACTAAAGGAAAAATTCAGTTTAGGGTTTAAAACCCTAATGCTGATTGCATGGAAAAGCTCAGTTTAGGGTTTAAAACCCTAATGCTGGATGAATGGAAAAAAGTTCAGTTTAGGGTTTAAAACCCTAATGCTGGCTGAATGGAAAAAAGTTCAGTTTAGGGTTTAAAACCCTAATGCTGACTAAAGGAAAAATTCAGTTTAGGGTTTAAAACCCTAATGCTGATTGCATGGAAAAGCTCAGTTTAGGGTTTAAAACCCTAATGCTGGCTGAATGGAAAAAAGTTCAGTTTAGGGTTTAAAACCCTAATGCTGACTAAAGGAAAAAATTAGTTTAGGTTTAAAACCCTAATGCTGATTGCATGGAAAAGCTCAGTTTAGGGTTTAAAACCCTAATGCTGGCTGAATGGAAAAAAGTTCAGTTTAGGGTTTAAAACCCTAATGGTGACTAAAGGAAAAATTCAGTTTAGGGTTTAAAACCCTAATGCTGATTGCATGGAAAATCTCAGTTTAGGGTTTAAAACCCTAATGCTGGCTGAATGGAAAAAAATTCAGTTTAGGGTTTAAAACCCTAATGCTGACTAAAGGAAAAATCAGTTTAGGGTTTAAAACCCTAATGCTGATTGCATGGAAAAGCTCAGTTTATGGTTTAAAACCCTAATGCTGGCTTAATGGAAAAAAGTTCAGTTTAGGGTATAAAACCCTAATGCTGACTAAAGGAAAAATTCAGTTTAGGGTTTAAAACCCTAATGCTGATTGCATGGAAAAGCTCAGTTTATGGTTTAAAACCCTAATGCTGGCTGAATGGAAAAAAGTTCAGTTTAGGGTTTAAAACCCTAATACTGGCTAAATGGAAAAAAGTTCAGTTTAGGGTTTAAAACCCTAATGCTGACTAAAGGAAAAATTCAGTTTAGGGTTTAAAACCCTAAGGCTGATTAAAGGAAAAAGTTCAGCTCAAGGTTTAAAACCCTAATGCGGACTAAAGGAAAGAGTTCAGTTTAGGGTTTAAAACCCTAATGCTGACATGCATGGAAAAAGTTCAGTTTAGCGTTTAAAACCCTAAGGTTGATTAAAGGAAAAAGTTCAGTTCAGGGTTTAAAATCCTAATGCTGATTGCACGGAAAAGCTCAGTTTAGGGTTTAAAACCCTAATGCTGGCTGAATGGAAAAAAGTTCAGTTTAGGGTTTAAAACCCTAATGCTGACTAAAGGAGAAATTCAGTTTAGGGTTTAAAACCCTAATGCTGATTGCATGGAAAAGCTCAGTTTAGGGTTTAAAACCCTAATGCTGGCTGAATGGAAAAAAGTTCAGTTTAGGGTTTAAAACCCTAATGCTGACTAAAGGAAAAATTCAGTTTAGGGTTTAAAACCCTAATGCTGATTGCATGGAAAAGCTCAGTTTAGGGTTTAAAACCCTAATGCTGGCTGAATGGAAAAAAGTTCAGTTTAGGGTTTACAACCCTAATGCTGACTAAAGGAAAAATTCAATTTAGGGTTTAAAACCCTAATTTTGATTGCATGGAAAAGCTCAGTTTAGGGTTTAAAACCCTAATGCTGATTGCATGGAAAAACTCAGTTTAGGGTTTAAAACCCTAATGCTAGCTGAATGGAAAAAAGTTCAGTTTAGGGTTTAAAACCCTAATGCTGATTGCATGGAAAAGCTCAGTTTAGGGTTTAAAACCCTAATGCTGGCTGAATGGAAAAAAGTTCAGTTTAGGGTTTAAAACCCTAATGCTGACTAAAGGAAAAATTCAGTTTAGGGTTTAAAACCCTAATGCTGATTGCATGGAAAAGCTCAGTTTAGGGTTTAAAACCCTAATGCTGGCTGAATGGAAAAAAATTCAGTTTAGGGTTTAAATCCTAATGCTGACTAAAGAAAAATTCAGTTTAGGGTTTAAAACCCTAATGCTGATTGCATGGAAAAGCTCAGTTTAGGGTTTAAAACCCTAATGCTGGCTGAATGGAAAAAAGTTCAGTTTAGGGTTTAAAACCCTAATGCTGACTACAGGAAAAATTTAGTTTAGGGTTTAAAACCCTAATGCTGATTGCATGGAAAAACTCAGTTTAGGGTTTAAAACCCTAATGCTAGCTGAATGGAAAAAAGTTCAGTTTAGGGTTTAAAACCCTAATGCTGACTAAAGGAAAAATTCAGTTTAGGGTTTAAAACCCTAATGCTGATTGCATGGAAAAGCTCAGTTTAGGGTTTAAAACCCTAATGCTGGCTGAATGGAAAAAAGTTCAGTTTAGGGTTTAAAACCCTAATGCTGGCTGAATGGAAAAAAGTTCAGTTTAGGGTTTAAAACCCTAATGCTGACTAAAGGAAAAATTCAGTTTAGGGTTTAAAACCCTAATGCTGATTGCATGGAAAAACTCAGTTTAGGGTTTAAAACCCTAATGCTAGCTGAATGGAAAAAAGTTCAGTTTAGGGTTTAAAACCCTAATGCTGATTGCATGGAAAAGCTCAGTTTAGGGTTTAAAACCCTAATGCTGGCTGAATGGAAAAAAGTTCAGTTTAGGGTTTAAAACCCTAATGCTGACTGAATGGAAAAAATTCAGTTTAGGGTTTAAAACCCTAATGCTGACTAAAGGAAAAATTCAGTTTAGGGTTTAAAACCCTAATGCTGGCTGAATGGAAAAAAGTTCAGTTTAGGGTTTAAAACCCTAATGCTGGCTGAATGGAAAAAAGTTCAGTTTAGGGTTTAAAACCCTAATGCTGACTAAAGGAAAAATTCAGTTTAGGGTTTAAAACCCTAATGCTGATTGCATGGAAAAACTCAGTTTAGGGTTTAAAACCCTAATGCTAGCTGAATGGAAAAAAGTTCAGTTTAGGGTTTAAAACCCTAATGCTGATTGCATGGAAAAGCTCAGTTTAGGGTTTAAAACCCTAATGCTGGCTGAATGGAAAAAAGTTCAGTTTAGGGTTTAAAACCCTAATGCTGACTGAATGGAAAAAAATTCAGTTTAGGGTTTAAAACCCTAATGCTGACTAAAGGAAAAATTCAGTTTAGGGTTTAAAACCCTAATGCTGATTGCATGGAAAAGCTCAGTTTAGGGTTTAAAACCCTAATGCTGGCTGAATGGAAAAAAGTTCAGTTTACGGTTTAAAACCCTAATGCTGACTAAAGGAAAAATTCAGTTTAGGGTTTAAAACCCTAATGCTGATTGCATGGAAAAACTCAGTTTAGGGTTTAAAACCCTAATGCTAGCTGAATGGAAAAAAGTTCAGTTTAGGGTTTAAAACCCTAATGCTGACTAAAGGAAAAATTCAGTTTAGGGTTTAAAACCCTAATGCTGATTGCATGGAAAAGCTCAGTTTAGGGTTTAAAACCCTAATGCTGGCTGAATGGAAAAAAGTTCAGTTTAGGGTTTAAAACCCTAATGCTGGCTGAATGGAAAAAAGTTCAGTTTAGGGTTTAAAACCCTAATGCTGACTAAAGGAAAAATTCAGTTTAGGGTTTAAAACCCTAATGCTGATTGCATGGAAAAACTCAGTTTAGGGTTTAAAACCCTAATGCTAGCTGAATGGAAAAAAGTTCAGTTTAGGGTTTAAAACCCTAATGCTGATTGCATGGAAAAGCTCAGTTTAGGGTTTAAAACCCTAATGCTGGCTGAATGGAAAAAAGTTCAGTTTAGGGTTTAAAACCCTAATGCTGACTGAATGGAAAAAATTCAGTTTAGGGTTTAAAACCCTAATGCTGACTAAAGGAAAAATTCAGTTTAGGGTTTAAAACCCTAATGCTGATTGCATGGAAAAGCTCAGTTTAGGGTTTAAAACCCTAATGCTGGCTGAATGGAAAAAAGTTCAGTTTACGGTTTAAAACCCTAATGCTGACTAAAGGAAAAAATTAGTTTAGGTTTAAAACCCTAATGCTGATTGCATGGAAAAGCTCAGTTTAGGGTTTAAAACCCTAATGCTGGCTGAATGGAAAAAAGTTCAGTTTAGGGTTTAAAACCCTAATGGTGACTAAAGGAAAAATTCAGTTTAGGGTTTAAAACCCTAATGCTGATTGCATGGAAAATCTCAGTTTAGGGTTTAAAACCCTAATGCTGGCTGAATGGAAAAAAATTCAGTTTAGGGTTAAAAACCCTAATGCTGACTAAAGGAAAAAATCAGTTTAGGGTTTAAAACCCTAATGCTGATTTCATGGAAAAGCTCAGTTTATGGTTTAAAACCCTAATGCTGGCTTAATGGAAAAAAGTTCAGTTTAGGGTATAAAACCCTAATGCTGACTAAAGCAAAAATTCAGTTTAGGGTTTAAAACCCTAATGCTGATTGCATGGAAAAGCTCAGTTTATGGTTTAAAACCCTAATGCTGGCTGAATGGAAAAAAGTTCAGTTTAGGGTTTAAAACCCTAATACTGGCTGAATGGAAAAAAGTTCAGTTTAGGGTTTAAAACCCTAATGCTGACTAAAGGAAAAATTCAGTTTAGGGTTTAAAACCCTAATGCTGATTGCATTGAAAAACTCAGTTTAGGGTTAAAACCCTAATGCTAGCTGAATGGAAAAAAGTTCAGTTTAGGGTTTAAAACCCTAATGCTGATTGCATGGAAAAGCTCAGTTTAGGGTTTAAAACCCTAATGCTGGCTGAATGGAAAAAAGTTCAGTTTAGGGTTTAAAACCCTAATGGTGACTAAAGGAAAAATTCAGTTTAGGGTTTAAAACCCTAATGCTGATTGCATGGAAAAACTCAGTTTAGGGTTTAAAACCCTAATGCTGGCTGAATGGAAAAAAATTCAGTTTAGGGTTAAAAACCCTAATGCTGACTAAAGGAAAAAATCAGTTTAGGGTTTAAAACCCTAATGTTGATTTCATGGAAAAGCTCAGTTTATGGTTTAAAACCCTAATGCTGGCTTAATGGAAAAAAGTTCAGTTTAGTGTTTAAAACCCTAATGCTAACTAAAGGAAAAATTCAGTTTAGGGTTTAAAACCCTAATGCTGATTGCATGGAAAAGCTCAGTTTAGGGTTTAAAACCCTAATGCTGGCTGAATGGAAAAAAGTTCAGTTTAGGGTTTAAAACCCTAATGCTGGCTGAATGTAAAAAAGTTCAGTTTAGGGTTTAAAACCCTAATGCTGACTAAAGGAAAAATTCAGTTTAGGGTTTAAAACCCTAATGCTGATTGCATGGAAAAACTCAGTTTAGGGTTTAAAACCCTAATGCTAGCTGAATGGAAAAAAGTTCAGTTTAGGGTTTAAAACCCTAATGCTGATTGCATGGAAAAGCTCAGTTTAGGGTTTAAAACCCTAATGCTGGCTGAATGGAAAAAAGTTCAGTTTAGGGTTTAAAACCCTAATGCTGACTGAATGGAAAAAATTCAGTTTAGGGTTTAAAACCCTAATGCTGACTAAAGGAAAAATTCAGTTTAGGGTTTAAAACCCTAATGTCGATTGCATGGAAAAGCTCAGTTTAGGGTTTAAAACCCTAATGCTGGCTGAATGGAAAAAAGTTCAGTTTAGGGTTTAAAACCCTAATGCTGACTAAAGGAAAAAATTAGTTTAGGTTTAAAACCCTAATGCTGATTGCATGGAAAAGCTCAGTTTAGGGTTTAAAACCCTAATGCTGGCAGAATGGAAAAAAGTTCAGTTTAGGGTTTAAAACCCTAATGGTGACTAAAGGAAAAATTCAGTTTAGGGTTTAAAACCCTAATGCTGATTGCATGGAAAATCTCAGTTTAGGGTTTAAAACCCTAATGCTGGCTGAATGGAAAAAAATTCAGTTTAGGGTTAAAAACCCTAATGTTGACTAAAGGAAAAAATCTGTTTAGGGTTTAAAACCCTAATGCTGATTTCATGGAAAAGCTCAGTTTATGGTTTAAAACCCTAATGCTGGCTTAATGGAAAAAAGTTCAGTTTAGGGTATAAAACCCTAATGCTGACTAAAGGAAAAATTCAGTTTAGGGTTTAAAACCCTAATGCTGATTGCATGGAAAAGCTCAGTTTATGGTTTAAAACCCTAATGCTGGCTGAATGGAAAAAAGTTCAGTTTAGGGTTTAAAACCCTAATACTGACTGAAAGGAAAAATTCAGTTTAGGGTTTAAAACCCTAATGCTGACTGGAAGGAAAAGCTCAGTTTAGGGTTTAAAACCCTAATGCTAGCTGAATGGAAAAAGTTCAGTTTAGGGTTTAAAACCCTAATGCTGACTAAAGGAAAAATTCAGTTTAGGGTTTAAAACCCTAATGCTGATTGCATGGAAAAGCTCAGTTTAGGGTTTAAAACCCTAATGCTGGCTGAATGGAAAAAAGTTCAGTTTAGGGTTTAAAACCCTAATGCTGACTAAAGGAAAAAATTAGTTTAGGTTTAAAACCCTAATGCTGATTGCATGGAAAAGCTCAGTTTAGGGTTTAAAACCCTAATGCTGGCTGAATGGAAAAAAGTTCAGTTTAGGGTTTAAAACCCTAATGGTGACTAAAGGAAAAATTCAGTTTAGGGTTTAAAACCCTAATGCTGATTGCATGGAAAATCTCAATTTAGGGTTTAAAACCCTAATGCTCGCTGAATGGAAAAAAGTTCAGTTTAGGGTTTAAAACCCTAATGGTGACTAAAGGAAAAATTCAGTTTAGGGTTTAAAACCCTAATGCTGATTGCATGGAAAATCTCAGTTTAGGGTTTAAAACCCTAATGCTGGCTGAATGGAAAAAAATTCAGTTTAGGGTTTAAAACCCTAATGCTGACTAAAGGAAAAAATCAGTTTAGGGTTTAAAACCCTAATGCTGATTGCATGGAAAAGCTCAGTTTATGGTTTAAAACCCTAATGCTGGCTTAATGGAAAAAAGTTCAGTTTAGGGTATAAAACCCTAATGCTGACTAAAGGAAAAATTCAGTTTAGGGTTTAAAACCCTAATGCTGATTGCATGGAAAAGCTCAGTTTATGGTTTAAAACCCTAATGCTGGCTGAATGGAAAAAAGTTCAGTTTAGGGTTTAAAACCCTAATACTGGCTAAATGGAAAAAAGTTCAGTTTAGGGTTTAAAACCCTAATGCTGACTAAAGGAAAAATTCAGTTTAGGGTTTAAAACCCTAAGGCTGATTAAAGGAAAAAGTTCAGCTCAAGGTTTAAAACCCTAATGCGGACTAAAGGAAAGAGTTCAGTTTAGGGTTTAAAACCCTAATGCTGACATGCATGGAAAAAGTTCAGTTTAGCGTTTAAAACCCTAAGGTTGATTAAAGGAAAAAGTTCAGTTCAGGGTTTAAAACCCTAATGCTGATTGCACGGAAAAGCTCAGTTTAGGGTTTAAAACCCTAATGCTGGCTGAATGGAAAAAAGTTCAGTTTAGGGTTTAAAACCCTAATGCTGACTAAAGGAGAAATTCAGTTTAGGGTTTAAAACCCTAATGCTGATTGCATGGAAAAGCTCAGTTTAGGGTTTAAAACCCTAATGCTGGCTGAATGGAAAAAAGATCAGTTTAGGGTTTAAAACCCTAATGCTGACTAAAGGAAAAATTCAGTTTAGGGTTTAAAACCCTAATGCTGATTGCATGGAAAAGCTCAGTTTAGGGTTTAAAACCCTAATGCTGGCTGAATGGAAAAAAGTTCAGTTTAGGGTTTAAAACCCTAATGCTGACTAAAGGAAAAATTCAATTTAGGGTTTAAAACCCTAATTTTGATTGCATGGAAAAGCTCAGTTTAGGGTTTAAAACCCTAATGCTGGCTGAATGGAAAAAAGTTCAGTTTAGGGTTTAAAACCCTAATGCTGACTAAAGGAGAAATTCAGTTTAGGGTTTAAAACCCTAATGCTGATTGCATGGAAAAGCTCAGTTTAGGGTTTAAAACCCTAATGCTGGCTGAATGGAAAAAAGTTCAGTTTAGGGTTTAAAACCCTAATGCTGACTAAAGGAAAAATTCAGTTTAGGGTTTAAAACCCTAATGCTGATTGCATGGAAAAGCTCAGTTTAGGGTTTAAAACCCTAATGCTGGCTGAATGGAAAAAAGTTCAGTTTAGGGTTTAAAACCCTAATGCTGACTAAAGGAAAAATTCAATTTAGGGTTTAAAACCCTAATTTTGATTGCATGGAAAAGCTCAGTTTAGGGTTTAAAACCCTAATGCTGGCTGAATGGAAAAAAGTTCAGTTTAGGGTTTAAAACCCTAATGCTGACTAAAGGAAAAATTCAGTTTAGGGTTTAAAACCCTAATGCTGATTGCATGGAAAAACTCAGTTTAGGGTTTAAAACCCTAATGCTAGCTGAATGGAAAAAAGTTCAGTTTAGGGTTTAAAACCCTAATGCTGACTAAAGGAAAAATTCAGTTTAGGGTTTAAAACCCTAATGCTGATTGCATGGAAAAGCTCAGTTTAGGGTTTAAAACCCTAATGCTGGCTGAATGGAAAAAAGTTCAGTTTAGGGTTTAAAACCCTAATGCTGGCTGAATGGAAAAAAGTTCAGTTTAGGGTTTAAAACCCTAATGCTGACTAAAGGAAAAATTCAGTTTAGGGTTTAAAACCCTAATGCTGATTGCATGGAAAAACTCAGTTTAGGGTTTAAAACCCTAATGCTAGCTGAATGGAAAAAAGTTCAGTTTAGGGTTTAAAACCCTAATGCTGATTGCATGGAAAAGCTCAGTTTAGGGTTTAAAACCCTAATGCTGGCTGAATGGAAAAAAGTTCAGTTTAGGGTTTAAAACCCTAATGCTGACTGAATGGAAAAAAATTCAGTTTAGGGTTTAAAACCCTAATGCTGACTAAAGGAAAAATTCAGTTTAGGGTTTAAAACCCTAATGCTGATTGCATGGAAAAGCTCAGTTTAGGGTTTAAAACACTAATGCTGGCTGAATGGAAAAAAGTTCAGTTTACGGTTTAAAACCCTAATGCTGACTAAAGGAAAAAATTAGTTTAGGTTTAAAACCCTAATGCTGATTGCATGGAAAAGCTCAGTTTAGGGTTTAAAACCCTAATGCTGGCTGAATGGAAAAAAGTTCAGTTTAGGGTTTAAAACCCTAATGGTGACTAAAGGAAAAATTCAGTTTAGGGTTTAAAACCCTAATGCTGATTGCATGGAAAATCTCAGTTTAGGGTTTAAAACCCTAATGCTGGCTGAATGGAAAAAAATTCAGTTTAGGGTTTAAAACCCTAATGCTGACTAAAGGAAAAATTCAGTTTAGGGTTTAAAACCCTAATGCTGACTAAAGGAAAAATTCAGTTTAGGGTTTAAAACCCTAATGCTGATTGCATGGAAAAGCTCAGTTTAGGGTTTAAAACACTAATGCTGGCTGAATGGAAAAAAGTTCAGTTTACGGTTTAAAACCCTAATGCTGACTAAAGGAAAAAATTAGTTTAGGTTTAAAACCCTAATGCTGATTGCATGGAAAAGCTCAGTTTGGGGTTTAAAACCCTAATGCTGGCTGAATGGAAAAAAGTTCAGTTTAGGGTTTAAAACCCTAATGGTGACTAAAGGAAAAATTCAGTTTAGGGTTTAAAACCCTAATGCTGATTTCATGGAAAAGCTCAGTTTATGGTTTAAAACCCTAATGCTGGCTTAATGGAAAAAAGTTCAGTTTAGGGTATAAAACCCTAATGCTGACTAAAGCAAAAATTCAGTTTAGGGTTTAAAACCCTAATGCTGATTGCATGGAAAAGCTCAGTTTATGGTTTAAAACCCTAATGCTGGCTGAATGGAAAAAAGTTCAGTTTAGGGTTTAAAACCCTAATACTGGCTGAATGGAAAAAAGTTCAGTTTAGGGTTTAAAACCCTAATGCTGACTAAAGGAAAAATTCAGTTTAGGGTTTAAAACCCTAATGCTGATTGCATGGAAAAACTCAGTTTAGGGTTAAAACCCTAATGCTAGCTGAATGGAAAAAAGTTCAGTTTAGGGTTTAAAACCCTAATGCTGATTGCATGGAAAAGCTCAGTTTAGGGTTTAAAACCCTAATGCTGGCTGAATGGAAAAAAGTTCAGTTTAGGGTTTAAAACCCTAATGGTGACTAAAGGAAAAATTCAGTTTAGGGTTTAAAACCCTAATGCTGATTGCATGGAAAATCTCAGTTTAGGGTTTAAAACCCTAATGCTGGCTGAATGGAAAAAAATTCAGTTTAGGGTTAAAAACCCTAATGCTGACTAAAGGAAAAAATCAGTTTAGGGTTTAAAACCCTAATGCTGATTTCATGGAAAAGCTCAGTTTATGGTTTAAAACCCTAATGCTGGCTTAATGGAAAAAAATTCAGTTTAGGGTTTAAATCCTAATGCTAACTATAGAAAAAATTCAGTTTAGGGTTTAAAACCCTAATGCGGATTGCATGGAAAAGCTCAGTTTAGGGTTTAAAACCCTAATGCTGGCTGAATGGAAAAAAGTTCAGTTTAGGGTTTAAAACCCTAATGCTGACTACAGGAAAAATTTAGTTTAGGGTTTAAAACCCTAATGCTGATTGCATGGAAAAACTCAGTTTAGGGTTTAAAACCCTAATGCTAGCTGAATGGAAAAAAGTTCAGTTTAGGGTTTAAAACCCTAATGCTGACTAAAGGAAAAATTCAGTTTAGGGTTTAAAACCCTAATGCTGATTGCATGGAAAAGCTCAGTTTAGGGTTTAAAACCCTAATGCTGGCTGAATGGAAAAAAGTTCAGTTTAGGGTTTAAAACCCTAATGCTGGCTGAATGGAAAAAGTTCAGTTTAGGGTTTAAAACCCTAATGCTGACTAAAGGAAAAATTCAGTTTAGGGTTTAAAACCCTAATGCTGATTGCATGGAAAAACTCAGTTTAGGGTTTAAAACCCTAATGCTAGCTGAATGGAAAAAAGTTCAGTTTAGGGTTTAAAACCCTAATGCTGATTGCATGGAAAAGCTCAGTTTAGGGTTTAAAACCCTAATGCTGGCTGAATGGAAAAAAGTTCAGTTTAGGGTTTAAAACCCTAATGCTGACTGAATGGAAAAAAATTCAGTTTAGGGTTTAAAACCCTAATGCTGACTAAAGGAAAAATTCAGTTTAGGGTTTAAAACCCTAATGCTGATTGCATGGAAAAGCTCAGTTTAGGGTTTAAAACCCTAATGCTGGCTGAATGGAAAAAAGTTCAGTTTACGGTTTAAAACCCTAATGCTGACTAAAGGAAAAAATTAGTTTAGGTTTAAAACCCTAATGCTGATTGCATGGAAAAGCTCAGTTTAGGGTTTAAAACCCTAATGCTGGCTGAATGGAAAAAAGTTCAGTTTAGGGTTTAAAACCCTAATGGTGACTAAAGGAAAAATTCAGTTTAGGGTTTAAAACCCTAATGCTGATTGCATGGAAAATCTCAGTTTAGGGTTTAAAACCCTAATGCTGGCTGAATGGAAAAAAATTCAGTTTAGGGTTAAAAACCCTAATGCTGACTAAAGGAAAAAATCAGTTTAGGGTTTAAAACCCTAATGCTGATTTCATGGAAAAGCTCAGTTTATGGTTTAAAACCCTAATGCTGGCTTAATGGAAAAAAGTTCAGTTTAGGGTATAAAACCCTAATGCTGACTAAAGCAAAAATTCAGTTTAGGGTTTAAAACCCTAATGCTGATTGCATGGAAAAGCTCAGTTTATGGTTTAAAACCCTAATGCTGGCTGAATGGAAAAAAGTTCAGTTTAGGGTTTAAAACCCTAATACTGGCTGAATGGAAAAAAGTTCAGTTTAGGGTTTAAAACCCTAATGCTGACTAAAGAAAAATTCAGTTTAGGGTTTAAAACCCTAATGCTGATTGCATGGAAAAACTCAGTTTAGGGTTAAAACCCTAATGCTAGCTGAATGGAAAAAAGTTCAGTTTAGGGTTTAAAACCCTAATGCTGATTGCATGGAAAAGCTCAGTTTAGGGTTTAAAACCCTAATGCTGGCTGAATGGAAAAAAGTTCAGTTTAGGGTTTAAAACCCTAATGGTGACTAAAGGAAAAATTCAGTTTAGGGTTTAAAACCCTAATGCTGATTGCATGGAAAATCTCAGTTTAGGGTTTAAAACCCTAATGCTGGCTGAATGGAAAAAAATTCAGTTTAGGGTTAAAAACCCTAATGCTGACTAAAGGAAAAAATCAGTTTAGAGTTTAAAACCCTAATGCTGATTTCATGGAAAAGCTCAGTTTATGGTTTAAAACCCTAATGCTGGCTTAATGGAAAAAAGTTCAGTTTAGTGTTTAAAACCCTAATGCTGACTAAAGAAAAAATTCAGTTTAGGGTTTAAAACCCTAATGCTGATTGCATGGAAAAGCTCAGTTTAGGGTTTAAACCCCTAATGCTGGCTGAATGTAAAAAAGTTCAGTTTATGGTTTAAAACCCTAATGCTGACTAAAGGAAAAATTCAATTTAGGGTTTAAAACCCTAATTTTGATTGCATGGAAAAGCTCAGTTTAGGGTTTAAAACCCTAATGCTGGCTGAATGGAAAAAAGTTCAGTTTAGGGTTTAAAACCCTAATGCTGGCTGAATGGAAAAAAGTTCAGTTTAGGGTTTAAAACCCTAATGCTGACTAAAGGAAAAATTCAGTTTAGGGTTTAAAACCCTAATGCTGATTGCATGGAAAAACTCAGTTTAGGGTTTAAAACCCTAATGCTAGCTGAATGGAAAAAAGTTCAGTTTAGGGTTTAAAACCCTAATGCTGATTGCATGGAAAAGCTCAGTTTAGGGTTTAAAACCCTAATGCTGGCTGAATGGAAAAAAGTTCAGTTTAGGGTTTAAAACCCTAATGCTGACTGAATGGAAAAAAATTCAGTTTAGGGTTTAAAACCCTAATGCTGACTAAAGGAAAAATTCAGTTTAGGGTTTAAAACCCTAATGCTGATTGCATGGAAAAGCTCAGTTTAGGGTTTAAAACACTAATGCTGGCTGAATGGAAAAAAGTTCAGTTTACGGTTTAAAACCCTAATGCTGACTAAAGGAAAAAATTAGTTTAGGTTTAAAACCCTAATGCTGATTGCATGGAAAAGCTCAGTTTAGGGTTTAAAACCCTAATGCTGGCTGAATGGAAAAAAGTTCAGTTTAGGGTTTAAAACCCTAATGGTGACTAAAGGAAAAATTCAGTTTAGGGTTTAAAACCCTAATGCTGATTGCATGGAAAATCTCAGTTTAGGGTTTAAAACCCTAATGCTGGCTGAATGGAAAAAAATTCAGTTTAGGGTTTAAAACCCTAATGCTGACTAAAGGAAAAATTCAGTTTAGGGTTTAAAACCCTAATGCTGACTAAAGGAAAAATTCAGTTTAGGGTTTAAAACCCTAATGCTGATTGCATGGAAAAGCTCAGTTTAGGGTTTAAAACACTAATGCTGGCTGAATGGAAAAAAGTTCAGTTTACGGTTTAAAACCCTAATGCTGACTAAAGGAAAAAATTAGTTTAGGTTTAAAACCCTAATGCTGATTGCATGGAAAAGCTCAGTTTGGGGTTTAAAACCCTAATGCTGGCTGAATGGAAAAAAGTTCAGTTTAGGGTTTAAAACCCTAATGGTGACTAAAGGAAAAATTCAGTTTAGGGTTTAAAACCCTAATGCTGATTTCATGGAAAAGCTCAGTTTATGGTTTAAAACCCTAATGCTGGCTTAATGGAAAAAAGTTCAGTTTAGGGTATAAAACCCTAATGCTGACTAAAGCAAAAATTCAGTTTAGGGTTTAAAACCCTAATGCTGATTGCATGGAAAAGCTCAGTTTATGGTTTAAAACCCTAATGCTGGCTGAATGGAAAAAAGTTCAGTTTAGGGTTTAAAACCCTAATACTGGCTGAATGGAAAAAAGTTCAGTTTAGGGTTTAAAACCCTAATGCTGACTAAAGGAAAAATTCAGTTTAGGGTTTAAAACCCTAATGCTGATTGCATGGAAAAACTCAGTTTAGGGTTAAAACCCTAATGCTAGCTGAATGGAAAAAAGTTCAGTTTAGGGTTTAAAACCCTAATGCTGATTGCATGGAAAAGCTCAGTTTAGGGTTTAAAACCCTAATGCTGGCTGAATGGAAAAAAGTTCAGTTTAGGGTTTAAAACCCTAATGGTGACTAAAGGAAAAATTCAGTTTAGGGTTTAAAACCCTAATGCTGATTGCATGGAAAATCTCAGTTTAGGGTTTAAAACCCTAATGCTGGCTGAATGGAAAAAAATTCAGTTTAGGGTTAAAAACCCTAATGCTGACTAAAGGAAAAAATCAGTTTAGGGTTTAAAACCCTAATGCTGATTTCATGGAAAAGCTCAGTTTATGGTTTAAAACCCTAATGCTGGCTTAATGGAAAAAAATTCAGTTTAGGGTTTAAATCCTAATGCTAACTATAGAAAAAATTCAGTTTAGGGTTTAAAACCCTAATGCGGATTGCATGGAAAAGCTCAGTTTAGGGTTTAAAACCCTAATGCTGGCTGAATGGAAAAAAGTTCAGTTTAGGGTTTAAAACCCTAATGCTGACTACAGGAAAAATTTAGTTTAGGGTTTAAAACCCTAATGCTGATTGCATGGAAAAACTCAGTTTAGGGTTTAAAACCCTAATGCTAGCTGAATGGAAAAAAGTTCAGTTTAGGGTTTAAAACCCTAATGCTGACTAAAGGAAAAATTCAGTTTAGGGTTTAAAACCCTAATGCTGATTGCATGGAAAAGCTCAGTTTAGGGTTTAAAACCCTAATGCTGGCTGAATGGAAAAAAGTTCAGTTTAGGGTTTAAAACCCTAATGCTGGCTGAATGGAAAAAAGTTCAGTTTAGGGTTTAAAACCCTAATGCTGACTAAAGGAAAAATTCAGTTTAGGGTTTAAAACCCTAATGCTGATTGCATGGAAAAACTCAGTTTAGGGTTTAAAACCCTAATGCTAGCTGAATGGAAAAAAGTTCAGTTTAGGGTTTAAAACCCTAATGCTGATTGCATGGAAAAGCTCAGTTTAGGGTTTAAAACCCTAATGCTGGCTGAATGGAAAAAAGTTCAGTTTAGGGTTTAAAACCCTAATGCTGACTGAATGGAAAAAAATTCAGTTTAGGGTTTAAAACCCTAATGCTGACTAAAGGAAAAATTCAGTTTAGGGTTTAAAACCCTAATGCTGATTGCATGGAAAAGCTCAGTTTAGGGTTTAAAACCCTAATGCTGGCTGAATGGAAAAAAGTTCAGTTTACGGTTTAAAACCCTAATGCTGACTAAAGGAAAAAATTAGTTTAGGTTTAAAACCCTAATGCTGATTGCATGGAAAAGCTCAGTTTAGGGTTTAAAACCCTAATGCTGGCTGAATGGAAAAAAGTTCAGTTTAGGGTTTAAAACCCTAATGGTGACTAAAGGAAAAATTCAGTTTAGGGTTTAAAACCCTAATGCTGATTGCATGGAAAATCTCAGTTTAGGGTTTAAAACCCTAATGCTGGCTGAATGGAAAAAAATTCAGTTTAGGGTTAAAAACCCTAATGCTGACTAAAGGAAAAAATCAGTTTAGGGTTTAAAACCCTAATGCTGATTTCATGGAAAAGCTCAGTTTATGGTTTAAAACCCTAATGCTGGCTTAATGGAAAAAAGTTCAGTTTAGGGTATAAAACCCTAATGCTGACTAAAGCAAAAATTCAGTTTAGGGTTTAAAACCCTAATGCTGATTGCATGGAAAAGCTCAGTTTATGGTTTAAAACCCTAATGCTGGCTGAATGGAAAAAAGTTCAGTTTAGGGTTTAAAACCCTAATACTGGCTGAATGGAAAAAAGTTCAGTTTAGGGTTTAAAACCCTAATGCTGACTAAAGAAAAAATTCAGTTTAGGGTTTAAAACCCTAATGCTGATTGCATGGAAAAACTCAGTTTAGGGTTAAAACCCTAATGCTAGCTGAATGGAAAAAAGTTCAGTTTAGGGTTTAAAACCCTAATGCTGATTGCATGGAAAAGCTCAGTTTAGGGTTTAAAACCCTAATGCTGGCTGAATGGAAAAAAGTTCAGTTTAGGGTTTAAAACCCTAATGGTGACTAAAGGAAAAATTCAGTTTAGGGTTTAAAACCCTAATGCTGATTGCATGGAAAATCTCAGTTTAGGGTTTAAAACCCTAATGCTGGCTGAATGGAAAAAAATTCAGTTTAGGGTTAAAAACCCTAATGCTGACTAAAGGAAAAAATCAGTTTAGAGTTTAAAACCCTAATGCTGATTTCATGGAAAAGCTCAGTTTATGGTTTAAAACCCTAATGCTGGCTTAATGGAAAAAAGTTCAGTTTAGTGTTTAAAACCCTAATGCTGACTAAAGAAAAAATTCAGTTTAGGGTTTAAAACCCTAATGCTGATTGCATGGAAAAGCTCAGTTTAGGGTTTAAACCCCTAATGCTGGCTGAATGTAAAAAAGTTCAGTTTATGGTTTAAAACCCTAATGCTGACTAAAGGAAAAATTCAATTTAGGGTTTAAAACCCTAATTTTGATTGCATGGAAAAGCTCAGTTTAGGGTTTAAAACCCTAATGCTGGCTGAATGGAAAAAAGTTCAGTTTAGGGTTTAAAACCCTAATGCTGATTGCATGGAAAAGCTCAGTTTAGGGTTTAAAACCCTAATGCTGGCTGAATGGAAAAAAGTTCAGTTTAGGGTTTAAAACCCTAATGCTGACTGAATGGAAAAAAGTTCAGTTTAGGGTTTAAAACCCTAATGCTGGCTGAATGGAAAAAAGTTCAGTTTAGGGTTTAAAACCCTAATGCTGACTAAAGGAAAAATTCAGTTTAGGGTTTAAAACCCTAATGCTGATTGCATGGAAAAACTCAGTTTAGGGTTTAAAACCCTAATGCTAGCTGAATGGAAAAAAGTTCAGTTTAGGGTTTAAAACCCTAATGCTGATTGCATGGAAAAGCTCAGTTTAGGGTTTAAAACCCTAATGCTGGCTGAATGGAAAAAAGTTCAGTTTAGGGTTTAAAACCCTAATGGTGACTAAAGGAAAAATTCAGTTTAGGGTTTAAAACCCTAATGCTGATTGCATGGAAAATCTCAGTTTAGGGTTTAAAACCCTAATGCTGGCTGAATGGAAAAAAATTCAGTTTAGGGTTTAAAACCCTAATGCTGACTAAAGGAAAAAATTAGTTTAGGTTTAAAACCCTAATGCTGATTGCATGGAAAAGCTCAGTTTAGGGTTTAAAACCCTAATGCTGGCTGAATGGAAAAAAGTTCAGTTTAGGGTTTAAAACCCTAATGGTGACTAAAGGAAAAATTCAGTTTAGGGTTTAAAACCCTAATGCTGATTGCATGGAAAATCTCAGTTTAGGGTTTAAAACCCTAATGCTGGCTGAATGGAAAAAAATTCAGTTTAGGGTTAAAAACCCTAATGCTGACTATAGGAAAAAATCAGTTTAGGGTTTAAAACCCTAATGCTGATTTCATGGAAAAGCTCAGTTTATGGTTTAAAACCCTAATGCTGGCTTAATGGAAAAAAGTTCAGTTTAGGGTATAAAACCCTAATGCTGACTAAAGCAAAAATTCAGTTTAGGGTTTAAAACCCTAATGCTGATTGCATGGAAAAGCTCAGTTTAGGGTTTAAAACCCTAATGCTGGCTGAATGGAAAAAAGTTCAGTTTAGGGTTTAAAACCCTAATGCTGGCTGAATGTAAAAAAGTTCAGTTTAGGGTTTAAAACCCTAATGCTGACTAAAGGAAAAATTCAGTTTAGGGTTTAAAACCCTAATGCTGATTGCATGGAAAAACTCAGTTTAGGGTTTAAAACCCTAATGCTAGCTGAATGGAAAAAAGTTCAGTTTAGGGTTTAAAACCCTAATGCTGATTGCATGGAAAAGCTCAGTTTAGGGTTTAAAACCCTAATGCTGGCTGAATGGAAAAAAGTTCAGTTTAGGGTTTAAAACCCTAATGCTGACTGAATGGAAAAAAATTCAGTTTAGGGTTTAAAACCCTAATGCTGACTAAAGGAAAAATTCAGTTTAGGGTTTAAAACCCTAATGCTGATTGCATGGAAAAGCTCAGTTTAGGGTTTAAAACCCTAATGCTGGCTGAATGGAAAAAAGTTCAGTTTAGGGTTTAAAACCCTAATGCTGACTAAAGGAAAAAATTAGTTTAGGTTTAAAACCCTAATGCTGATTGCATGGAAAAGCTCAGTTTAGGGTTTAAAACCCTAATGCTGGCTGAATGGAAAAAAGTTCAGTTTAGGGTTTAAAACCCTAATGGTGACTAAAGGAAAAATTCAGTTTAGGGTTTAAAACCCTAATGCTGATTGCATGGAAAATCTCAGTTTAGGGTTTAAAACCCTAATGCTGGCTGAATGGAAAAAAATTCAGTTTAGGGTTAAAAACCCTAATGTTGACTAAAGGAAAAAATCTGTTTAGGGTTTAAAACCCTAATGCTGATTTCATGGAAAAGCTCAGTTTATGGTTTAAAACCCTAATGCTGGCTTAATGGAAAAAAGTTCAGTTTAGGGTATAAAACCCTAATGCTGACTAAAGGAAAAATTCAGTTTAGGGTTTAAAACCCTAATGCTGATTGCATGGAAAAGCTCAGTTTATGGTTTAAAACCCTAATGCTGGCTGAATGGAAAAAAGTTCAGTTTAGGGTTTAAAACCCTAATACTGACTGAAAGGAAAAATTCAGTTTAGGGTTTAAAACCCTAATGCTGACTGGAAGGAAAAGCTCAGTTTAGGGTTTAAAACCCTAATGCTAGCTGAATGGAAAAAGTTCAGTTTAGGGTTTAAAACCCTAATGCTGACTAAAGGAAAAATTCAGTTTAGGGTTTAAAACCCTAATGCTGATTGCATGGAAAAGCTCAGTTTAGGGTTTAAAACCCTAATGCTGGCTGAATGGAAAAAAGTTCAGTTTAGGGTTTAAAACCCTAATGCTGACTAAAGGAAAAAATTAGTTTAGGTTTAAAACCCTAATGCTGATTGCATGGAAAAGCTCAGTTTAGGGTTTAAAACCCTAATGCTGGCTGAATGGAAAAAAGTTCAGTTTAGGGTTTAAAACCCTAATGGTGACTAAAGGAAAAATTCAGTTTAGGGCTTAAAACCCTAATGCTGATTGCATGGAAAATCTCAATTTAGGGTTTAAAACCCTAATGCTCGCTGAATGGAAAAAAGTTCAGTTTAGGGTTTAAAACCCTAATGGTGACTAAAGGAAAAATTCAGTTTAGGGTTTAAAACCCTAATGCTGATTGCATGGAAAATCTCAGTTTAGGGTTTAAAACCCTAATGCTGGCTGAATGGAAAAAAATTCAGTTTAGGGTTTAAAACCCTAATGCTGACTAAAGGAAAAAATCAGTTTAGGGTTTAAAACCCTAATGCTGATTGCATGGAAAAGCTCAGTTTATGGTTTAAAACCCTAATGCTGGCTTAATGGAAAAAAGTTCAGTTTAGGGTATAAAACCCTAATGCTGACTAAAGGAAAAATTCAGTTTAGGGTTTAAAACCCTAATGCTGATTGCATGGAAAAGCTCAGTTTATGGTTTAAAACCCTAATGCTGGCTGAATGGAAAAAAGTTCAGTTTAGGGTTTAAAACCCTAATACTGGCTAAATGGAAAAAAGTTCAGTTTAGGGTTTAAAACCCTAATGCTGACTAAAGGAAAAATTCAGTTTAGGGTTTAAAACCCTAAGGCTGATTAAAGGAAAAAGTTCAGCTCAAGGTTTAAAACCCTAATGCGGACTAAAGGAAAGAGTTCAGTTTAGGGTTTAAAACCCTAATGCTGACATGCATGGAAAAAGTTCAGTTTAGCGTTTAAAACCCTAAGGTTGATTAAAGGAAAAAGTTCAGTTCAGGGTTTAAAACCCTAATGCTGATTGCACGGAAAAGCTCAGTTTAGGGTTTAAAACCCTAATGCTGGCTGAATGGAAAAAAGTTCAGTTTAGGGTTTAAAACCCTAATGCTGACTAAAGGAGAAATTCAGTTTAGGGTTTAAAACCCTAATGCTGATTGCATGGAAAAGCTCAGTTTAGGGTTTAAAACCCTAATGCTGGCTGAATGGAAAAAGTTCAGTTTAGGGTTTAAAACCCTAATGCTGACTAAAGGAAAAATTCAGTTTAGGGTTTAAAACCCTAATGCTGATTGCATGGAAAAGCTCAGTTTAGGGTTTAAAACCCTAATGCTGGCTGAATGGAAAAAAGTTCAGTTTAGGGTTTAAAACCCTAATGCTGACTAAAGGAAAAATTCAATTTAGGGTTTAAAACCCTAATTTTGATTGCATGGAAAAGCTCAGTTTAGGGTTTAAAACCCTAATGCTGGCTGAATGGAAAAAAGTTCAGTTTAGGGTTTAAAACCCTAATGCTGACTAAAGGAAAAATTCAGTTTAGGGTTTAAAACCCTAATGCTGATTGCATGGAAAAGCTCAGTTTAGGGTTTAAAACCCTAATGCTAGCTGAATGGAAAAAAGTTCAGTTTAGGGTTTAAAACCCTAATGCTGACTAAAGGAAAAAATCAGTTTAGGGTTTAAAACCCTAATGCTGATTGCATGAAAAAGCTCAGTTTAGGGTTTAAAACCCTAATGCTGGCTGAATGGAAAAAAATTCAGTTTAGGGTTTAAATCCTAATGCTAACTATAGAAAAAATTCAGTTTAGGGTTTAAAACCCTAATGCTGATTGCATGGAAAAGCTCAGTTTAGGGTTTAAAACCCTAATGCTGGCTGAATGGAAAAAAGTTCAGTTTAGGGTTTAAAACCCTAATGCTGACTACAGGAAAAATTTAGTTTAGGGTTTAAAACCCTAATGCTGATTGCATGGAAAAACTCAGTTTAGGGTTTAAAACCCTAATGCTAGCTGAATGGAAAAAAGTTCAGTTTAGGGTTTAAAACCCTAATGCTGACTAAAGGAAAAATTCAGTTTAGGGTTTAAAACCCTAATGCTGATTGCATGGAAAAGCTCAGTTTAGGGTTTAAAACCCTAATGCTGGCTGAATGGAAAAAAGTTCAGTTTAGGGTTTAAAACCCTAATGCTGGCTGAATGGAAAAAAGTTCAGTTTAGGGTTTAAAACCCTAATGCTGACTAAAGGAAAAATTCAGTTTAGGGTTTAAAACCCTAATGCTGATTGCATGGAAAAACTCAGTTTAGGGTTTAAAACCCTAATGCTAGCTGAATGGAAAAAAGTTCAGTTTAGGGTTTAAAACCCTAATGCTGATTGCGTGGAAAAGCTCAGTTTAGGGTTTAAAACCCTAATGCTGGCTGAATGGAAAAAAGTTCAGTTTAGGGTTTAAAACCCTAATGCTGACTGAATGGAAAAAAATTCAGTTTAGGGTTTAAAACCCTAATGCTGACTAAAGGAAAAATTCAGTTTAGGGTTTAAAACCCTAATGCTGATTGCATGGAAAAGCTCAGTTTAGGGTTTAAAACCCTAATGCTGGCTGAATGGAAAAAAGTTCAGTTAACGGTTTAAAACCCTAATGCTGACTAAAGGAAAAAATTAGTTTAGGTTTAAAACCCTAATGCTGATTGCATGGAAAAGCTCAGTTTAGGGTTTAAAACCCTAATGCTGGCTGAATGGAAAAAAGTTCAGTTTAGGGTTTAAAACCCTAATGGTGACTAAAGGAAAAATTCAGTTTAGGGTTTAAAACCCTAATGCTGATTGCATGGAAAATCTCAGTTTAGGGTTTAAAACCCTAATGCTGGCTGAATGGAAAAAAATTCAGTTTAGGGTTAAAAACCCTAATGCTGACTATAGGAAAAAATCAGTTTAGGGTTTAAAACCCTAATGCTGATTTCATGGAAAAGCTCAGTTTATGGTTTAAAACCCTAATGCTGGCTTAATGGAAAAAAGTTCAGTTTAGGGTTTAAAACCCTAATGCTGACTAAAGGAAAAATTCAGTTTAGGGTTTAAAACCCTAATGCTGATTGCATGGAAAAGCTCAGTTTATAGTTTAAAACCCTAATGCTGGCTGAATGGAAAAAAGTTCAGTTTAGGGTTTAAAACCCTAATGCTGATTGCATGGAAAAGCTCAGTTTAGGGTTTAAAACCCTAATGCTGGCTGAATGGAAAAAAGTTCAGTTTAGGGTTTAAAACCCTAATGGTGACTAAAGGAAAAATTCAGTTTAGGGTTTAAAACCCTAATGCTGATTGCATGGAAAATCTCAGTTTAGGGTTTAAAACCCTAATGCTGGCTGAATGGAAAAAAATTCAGTTTAGGGTTAAAAACCCTAATGCTGACTAAAGGAAAAAATCAGTTTAGGGTTTAAAACCCTAATGCTGATTTCATGGAAAAGCTCAGTTTATGGTTTAAAACCCTAATGCTGGCTTAATGGAAAAAAGTTCAGTTTAGGGTTTAAAACCCTAATGCTGACTAAAGGAAAAATTCAGTTTAGGGTTTAAAACCCTAATGCTGATTGCATGGAAAAGCTCAGTTTAGGGTTTAAAACCCTAATGCTGGCTGAATGGAAAAAAGTTCAGTTTAGGGTTTAAAACCCTAATGCTGGCTGAATGTAAAAAAGTTCAGTTTAGGGTTTAAAACCCTAATGCTGACTAAAGGAAAAATTCAGTTTAGGGTTTAAAACCCTAATGCTGATTGCATGGAAAAACTCAGTTTAGGGTTTAAAACCCTAATGCTAGCTGAATGGAAAAAAGTTCAGTTTAGGGTTTAAAACCCTAATGCTGATTGCATGGAAAAGCTCAGTTTAGGGTTTAAAACCCTAATGCTGGCTGAATGGAACAAAGTTCAGTTTAGGGTTTAAAACCCTAATGCTGACTGAATGGAAAAAAATTCAGTTTAGGGTTTAAAACCCTAATGCTGACTAAAGGAAAAATTCAGTTTAGGGTTTAAAACCCTAATGCTGATTGCATGGAAAAGCTCAGTTTAGGGTTTAAAACCCTAATGCTGGCTGAATGGAAAAAAGTTCAGTTTAGGGTTTAAAACCCTAATGCTGACTAAAGGAAAAAATTAGTTTAGGTTTAAAACCCTAATG
>NW_027438705.1:0-45584 GCF_000715075.1 Nicotiana tabacum | reverse complement strand
CGATCATGACGGGACGGTAACTATGGTTCCTTAGGACGTATTTGATTGCTCAAAAAATTTTTAGGCGATCCGAGTCCGGGGGGGCCGGCCCACTCGGAAGGCGTGGGCACACACGAAAATATGGGAATCGGGCGGAATTCTAGTTTTTTGGCCACAAAATGCCAAATATGAGGAACGATCAAGGCGGGGCGATGACTATGGTTCCTTAAGTCTTTTTTTATGGTACGGAAAAATTTTAGGCGATCGGGATCCGTGGGGCCGGGACCAGTCGGAATGCGTGGGCTATAGCACACGAAAATATAGGAATGGGGCGGAATTCTAGTTTTTTTGGCCGAAAAATACAAAAAAAGAGGAATAATCATGGCGGAGCAGTGACTATTGTTCTTTAGGTTGTATTTTATGGCCCTGAATATTTATAGACAATCGGGGTCCAGGGGTCCCGGGACCACTTGGATGGCGTCGGCTATAACACACGAAAATATGGGAATCGGGCGGAATTCTAGTTTTTTTGCCGGAAAATGCAAAAAATGAGGAACGATCATGGCGGTGCGGTGACTATGGTTCCTTAGGTCGTATATGATGGTCCAAAAAAATTTTAGGGGTCCTGGGACCACTTGGAAGGCTTGGGCTATAGCACACGAAAATTTGGGAATCGGGCGAAATTCTAGTTTTTTGGCCGTAAAATGCAAAAAATGAGGAACTATCATGGCGGGGTGGTGACTATGGTTCCTTAAGTCTTATTTGATGGCCCGAAAAAATTAAATGCTAAACAACGTGGAACGGTCATTGTAGGGCGGTATCTATGGTTCTCACGGTCGTATTTGATGGCCCTAAAAATTTTTAAGCAATCCGCGTCCGGGGATCCTGGCCCACTCGGAATGTGTGGGCTATAGCACACGCAAATATGGGAATCGGACGGAATTCTAGTGTTTTGGCCGTAAAATGCAAAACATGAGGAAAGGTCATGGCGGGGTGGTGACTATGGTTCCTTAGGTCGTATTTAATGGCCCGAAAGTTTTTTAGGGAATCCAGTTCCGGGGGCCCCTACCCACAGGGGAGGCGTGGGCAATAGTAAACGAAAATATGGGAATCATGCAAACTTCTAGTTTTTTGGCCCAAAAAAGCAAAATATGAGGAACGATCATGGCGGGGCGGTGACTATGGTTCCTTAGGTAGTATTTGATGGCCCGGAAAAATTTTAGGCGATCGGGGTCCCGTAGTCCCGGGACCACTTGGAAGGCGTGGGCTATAGCACACGAAAATATGGGAATCAGGCGAAATTATAATGTTTTGGCCGTAAAACGCAAAATATGAGGAATGGTAATGGCGGGGCGGTAACTATGGTTCTTTAGGTCGTATTTCATGGCCCGGAAATTTTTAGACGTTCGGGGTCCGGGGGCCCACGCACACTTGGAAGGCGTGGGCTATAGCACATGAAAATATGGGAATCGGGCGAAATTCTAGTTTTTGGCCGTAAAATGCAAAACATGAGGAACGGTTATGGCGGGGCGGTGACTAAGGTTCCTTAGGTCGTATTTTATGGTCCAGAAAAATCTTAGGCGATCGGGATCCGGGGGTTCCGGGACCACTTGAAGGCGTGGGCTAGCACACGAAAATATGGGAATCGGGCATAATTCTAGTTTTTTGACGGTAAAATGCAAAATATGAGGAAAGCTCATGGCGGGGTCGGTGACTATGGTTCCTTAGGTCGTATTGGATGGTCCGGAAAAATGTAAGGCGTTCGGGGTCTGAGGCTCCCGGGACCACTTGAAAGGCGTGGGAAAACGAAAATATGGGAATCGGACGGAATTATAGTTTTTTGACCGAAAAATTCAAAAAATGAGGAACGATCATGGAGGGGAGGTGACTATGGTTCCTTAGGTCTTATTTGATGGCCCAGAAAATTTTTAGCCGATCGGTGTCCGGAGGTCCCGGGACCACTTGGAAGGTGTGGGCTATATAGCACACGAAAATATGGGAATCGGGCGGAAATCTATTGTTTTGGCCGTAAAATGTAAAAATTGAGGAACTATCATAGTGGGCCGGTGACTATGGTTCCTTAGGTCTTATTTGATGGCCCGAAAAAATTTTAGGTGATCGGAGTCCGGGGGTCCCGGGACCACTTGGAATGCGCGGGCTATAGCACACGAAAATATGGGAATCAAGCGGAATTCTAGCTTTTTGGTCGTAAATCACAAAAAAAATGAGGAACGGTCATGGCGGGGCTGTGACTATGGTTTCTTAGGTCATATTTGATGGCCCAGAAAATTTTAGTCTATCGGGGTCCGGGGTGTCCCAGGACCACTTGGAAGGCGTGGGCTATTGCAAACGAAAATATGGGAATCAGGTGGAATTCTAGTTTTTTGGCCGTAAAATGCAAAGAATGAGGAACGATCATGACGGGACGGTGACTATGGTTCCTTAGGACGTATTTGATTGCCCGAAAAATTTTTAGGCGATCCGAGTCCGGGGGGCCTGCCGACTCGGAAGGCGTGGGCACAAACGAAAATATGGGAATCGGGCGGAATTCTAGTTTTTTGGCCAAAAAATGCCAAATATGAGGAACGGTCATGGCAGGGCAGTATCTATGGTTCTCAAGGTCGTATTTGATGGCCCGAAATCTTTTTATGCATTCCGCATCCGGGGGTCCTGTCCCACTCGGAATGTGTGGGCTATAGCACACGAAAATATGGGAATGGGGCGGAATTCTAGTTTTTTGGCCGAAAAATACAAAAAATGAGGAATAATCATGGCGGAGCGGTGACTATGGTTCATTAGGTCGTATTTGATGGACCAGAAAAATTTTAGGCGATCCGGGGGTCTGGGGTCCCGGGACCACTTGGAAGGCATGGGCTATATAGCACACGAAAATATGGGAATCTGGCGGAATTCTAGTTTTTTGTCGAAAAACGCAAAAAATGAGGAACGATCATGGCGGTGCGGTGACTAAGGTTCCTTAGGTCGTATATGATGGCCCGAAAAAATTTTAGGGGATCGGGGTCCAGGGGGCCCGGGACCACTCGGAAAGCGAGGGCTATGGCACACGAAAATATGGGAATCAGGCGTAATTCTAGTTTTTTGGCCGAAAAATGCAAAAAATGAGGAATAATCATGGCGGAGCACTGACTATTGTTCTTTAGATCGTATTATATGGCCCTGAAAAATTTTAGGCGATCAGGGTCCGGGAGTCCCGGGACCACTTGGAAGGCGTGGGCAGCACACGAAAATATGGGAATCGGGCGAAATTCTAGTTTTTTTGCCGAAAAATGCATAAAATGAGGAACGATCTTTGCGGTGCGATGACTATGGTTCCTTAGGTCGTATATGATGGCCCAAAAATTTTTTAGGGATCGGGGTTCAGGGATCCTGGGACCACTTGGAAGGCGTGGGCTATAGCATACGAAAATATGGGTATCGGGCGGAATTCTAGTTTTTTGGCCGTAAAATGCAAAAAATGAGGAACGATCATGGCGGGGTGGTGACTATGGTTCCTTAAGTCTTATTTGATGGCCCGGAAAAATTAAAACGCAAAACAACGTGGAGCGGTCATGGCAGGGCGGTATCCATGGTTCTCAAGGTCGTATTTGATGGCCCGAAATATTTTTAAGCAATCCGCATCCGGGGGTCCTGACCCACTCGGAATGTGTGGGCTATAGCACATGCAAATATGGGAATCAGACGAAATTCTAGTATTTTGGCCGTAAAATGCAAAACATGAGGAAAGGTCATGGCGGGGTGGTGACTATGGTTCCTTAGGTCGTATTTAATGGCCCGAAAGGTTTTTAGGGAATCCAGTTCCGGGGGCCCCTACCCACTGGGGAGGCGTGGGCTATAGTAAACAAAAATATGGGAATCATGCAATCTTCTATTTTTTTTGCCCAAAAAAGCAAAATATGAGGAACGATCATGGCGGAGCGGTGACTATGGTTCATTAGGTCGTATTTGATGGACCAGAAAAATTTTAGGCGATCCGGGGATCTGGGGTCCCGGGACCACTTGGAAGGCATGGGCTATATAGCACACGAAAATATGGGAATCTAGCGGAATTCTAGTTTTTTTGTCGAAAAACGCAAAAAATGAGGAACGATCATGGCGGTGCGGTGACTAAGGTTCCTCAGGTCGTATATGATGGCCCGAAATAATTTTAGGGGATCGGGGTCCAGGGGGCCCGGGACCACTCGGAAAGCGAGGGCTATGGCACACGAAAATATG
The DNA here is from genome assembly GCF_000715075.1 of Nicotiana tabacum. Lineage (NCBI taxonomy): Eukaryota > Viridiplantae > Streptophyta > Magnoliopsida > Solanales > Solanaceae > Nicotiana > Nicotiana tabacum. The sequence continues at coordinate 41,372 of NW_027438705.1, read as the reverse complement.
GGAATCAGGCGTAATTCTAGTTTTTTGGCCGAAAAATGCAAAAAATGAGGAATAATCATGGCGGAGCACTGACTATTGTTCTTTAGATCGTATTATATGGCCCTGAAAAATTTTAGACGATCGGGGTCCGGGAGTCCCGGGACCACTTGGAAGGCGTGGGCAGCACACGAAAATATGGGAATCGGGCGGAATTCTAGTTTTTTTGCCGAAAAATGCATAAAATGAGGAACGATCTTTGCGGTGCGATGACTATGGTTCCTTAGGTCGTATATGATGGCCCGAAAAAATTTTAGGGATCGGGGTTCAGGGATCCTGGGACCACTTGGAAGGCGTGGGCTATAGCATACGAAAATATGGGAATCGGGCGGAATTCTAGTTTTTTGGCCGTAAAATGCAAAAAATAAGGAACGATCATGGCGGGGTGGTGACTATGGTTCCTTAAGTCTTATTTGATGGCCCGGAAAAATTAAAACGCAAAACAACGTGGAACGGTCTTGGCAGGGTGGTATCTATGGTTCTCAAGGTCGTATTTGATGGCCCGAAATATTTTTAAGCAATCCGCATCCGGGGGTCCTGACCCACTCGGAATGTGTGGGCTATAGCACACGCAAATATGGGAATCAGACGAAATTCTTGTGTTTTGGCCGTAAAATGCAAAACATGAGGAAAGGTCATGGCGGGGTGGTGACTATGGTTCCTTAGGTCGTATTTAATGGCCCGAAAGGTTTTTAGGGAATCCAGTTCCGGGGGCCCCTACCCACTGGGGAGGCGTGGGCTATAGTAAACAAAAATATGGGAATCATGCAAACTTCTATTTTTTTTGCCCAAAAAAGCAAAATATGAGGAACGATCATGGCGGAGCGGTGACTATGGTTCATTAGGTCGTATTTGATGGACCAGAAAAATTTTAGGCGATCCGGGGGTCTGGGGTCCCGGGACCACTTGGAAGGCATGGGCTATATAGCACACGAAAATATGGGAATCTAGCGGAATTCTAGTTTTTTTGTCGAAAAACGCAAAAAATGAGGAACGATCATGGCGGTGCGGTGACTAAGGTTCCTCAGGTCGTATATGATGGCCCGAAATAATTTTAGGGGATCGGGGTCCAGGGGGCCTGGGACCACTCGGAAAGCGAGGGCTATGGCACACGAAAATATGGGAATCAGGCGTAATTCTAGTTTTTTGGTCGAAAAATGCAAAAAATGAGGAATAATCATGGCGGAGCACTGACTATTGTTCTTTAGATCGTATTATATGGCCCTGAAAAATTTTAGGCGATCGGGGTCCGGGAGTCCCGGGACCACTTGGAAGGCGTGGGCAGCACACGAAAATATGGGAATCGGGCAGAATTCTAGTTTTTTTGCCGAAAAATGCATAAAATGAGGAACGATCTTTGCGGTGCGATGACTATGGTTCCTTAGGTCGTATATGATGGCCCGAAAAATTTTTAGGGATCGGGGTTCAGGGATCCTGGGACCACTTGGAAGGCGTGGGCTATAGCATACGAAAATATGGGAATCGGGCGGAATTCTAGTTTTTTGGCCGTAAAATGCAAAAAATGAGGAACGATCATGGCGGGGTGGTGACTATGGTTCCTTAAGTCTTATTTGATGGCCCGGAAAAATTAAAACGCAAAACAACGTGGAACGGTCATGGCAGGGCGGTATCTATGGTTCTCAAGGTCGTATTTGATGGCCCGAAATATTTTTAAGCAATCCGCATCCGGGGGTCCTGACCCACTCGGAATGTGTGGGCTATAACACACGCAAATATGGGAATCAGACGAAATTCTAGTGTTTTGGCCGTAAAATGCAAAACATGAGGAAAGGTCATGGCGGGGTGGTGACTATGGTTCCTTAGGTCGTATTTAATGGCCCGAAAGGTTTTTAGGGAATCCAGTTCCGGGGGCCCCTACCCACTGGGGAGGCGTGGGCTATAGTAAACAAAAATATGGGAATCATGCAATCTTCTATTTTTTTGCCCAAAAAAGCAAAATATGAGGAACGATCATGGCGGAGCGGTGACTATGGTTCATTAGGTCGTATTTGATGGACCAGAAAAATTTTAGGCGATCCGGGGATCTGGGGTCCCGGGACCACTTGGAAGGCATGGGCTATATAGCACACGAAAATATGGGAATCTAGCGGAATTCTAGTTTTTTTGTCGAAAAACGCAAAAAATGAGGAACGATCATGGTAGTGCGGTGACTAAGGTTCCTCAGGTCGTATATGATGGCCCGAAATAATTTGAGGGGATCGGGGTCCAGGGGGGCCGGGACCACTCGGAAAGCGAGGGCTATGGCACACGAAAATATGGGAATCAGGCGTAATTCTCGTTTTTTGGCCGAAAAATGCAAAAAATGAGGAATAATCATGGCGGAGCACTGACTATTGTTCTTTAGATCGTATTATATGGCCCTGAAAAATTTTAGACGATCGGGGTCCGGGAGTCCCGGGACCACTTGGAAGGCGTGGGCAGCACACGAAAATATGGGAATCGGGCGGAATTCTAGTTTTTTTGCCGAAAAATGCATAAAATGAGGAACGATCTTTGCGGTGCGATGACTATGGTTCCTTAGGTCGTATATGATGGCCCGAAAAAATTTTAGGGATCGGGGTTCAGGGATCCTGGGACCACTTGGAAGGCGTGGGCTATAGCATACGAAAATATGGGAATCGGGCGGAATTCTAGTTTTTTGGCCGTAAAATGCAAAAAATAAGGAACGATCATGGCGGGGTGGTGACTATGGTTCCTTAAGTCTTATTTGATGGCCCGGAAAAATTAAAACGCAAAACAATGTGGAACGGTCATGGCAGGGTGGTATCTATGGTTCTCAAGGTCGTATTTGATGGCCCGAAATATTTTTAAGCAATCCGAATCCGGGGGTCCTGACCCACTCGGAATGTGTGGGCTATAGCACACGCAAATATGGGAATCAGACGAAATTCTTGTGTTTTGGCCGTAAGATGCAAAACATGAGGAAAGGTCATGGCGGGGTGGTGACTATGGTTCCTTAGGTCGTATTTAATGGCCCGAAAGGTTTTTAGGGAATCCAGTTCCGGGGGCCCCTACCCACTGGGGAGGCATGGGCTAGAGTAAACAAAAATATGGGAATCATGCAAACTTCTATTTTTTTTTGCCCAAAAAAGCAAAATATGAGGAACGATCATGGCGGAGCGGTGACTATGGTTCATTAGGTCGTATTTGATGGACCAGAAAAATTTTAGGCGATTCGGGGGTCTGGGGTCCCGGGACCACTTGGAAGGCATGGGCTATATAGCACACGAAAATATGGGAATCTAGCGGAATTCTAGTTTTTTTGTCGAAAAATGCAAAAAATGAGGAACGATCATGGCGGTGCGGTGACTAAGGTTCCTCAGGTCGTATATGATGGCCCGAAATAATTTTAGGGGATCGGGGTCCAGGGGGCCTGGGACCACTCGGAAAGCGAGGGCTATGGCACACGAAAATATGGGAATCAGGCGTAATTCTAGTTTTTTGGCCGAAAAATGCAAAAAATGAGGAATAATCATGGCGGAGCACTGACTATTGTTCTTTAGATCGTATTATATGGCCCTGAAAAATTTTAGGCGATCGGGGTCCGGGAGTCCCGGGACCACTTGGAAGGCGTGGGCAGCACACGAAAATATGGGAATCGGGCGGAATTCTAGTTTTTTTGCCGAAAAATGCATAAAATGAGGAACGATCTTTGCGGTGCGATGACTATGGTTCCTTAGGTCGTATATGATGGCCCGAAAAATTTTTAGGGATCGGGGTTCAGGGATCCTGGGACCACTTGGAAGGCGTGGGCTATAGCATACGAAAATATGGGAATCGGGCGGAATTCTAGTTTTTTGGCCGTAAAATGCAAAAAATAAGGAACGATCATGGCGGGGTGGTGACTATGGTTCCTTAAGTCTTATTTGATGGCCCGGAAAAATTAAAACGCAAAACAACGTGGAACGGTCATGGCAGGGTGGTATCTATGGTTCTCAAGGTCGTATTTGATGGCCCGAAATATTTTTAAGCAATCCGCATCCGGGGGTCCTGACCCACTCGGAATGTGTGGGCTATAGCACACACAAATATGGGAATCAGACGAAATTCTAGTGTTTTGGCCGTAAAATGCAAAACATGAGGAAAGGTCATGGCGGGGTGGTGACTATGGTTCCTTAGGTCGTATTTAATGGCCCGAAAGGTTTTTAGGGAATCCAGTTCCGGGGGCCCCTACCCACTGGGGAGGCGTGGGCTATAGTAAACAAAAATATGGGAATCATGCAAACTTCTATTTTTTTTGCCCAAAAAAGCAAAATATGAGGAACGATCATGGCGGAGCGGTGACTATGGTTCATTAGGTCGTATTTGATGGACCAGAAAAATTTTAGGCGATCCGGGGGTCTGGGGTCCCGGGACCACTTGGAAGGCATGGGCTATATAGCACACGAAAATATGGGAAGCTAGCGGAATTCTAGTTTTTTTGTCGAAAAACGCAAAAAATGAGGAACGATCATGGCGGTGCAGTGACTAAGGTTCCTTAGGTCGTATATGATGGCCCGAAAAAATTTTAGGGGATCGGGGTCCAGGGGGCCTGGGACCACTCGGAAAGCGAGGGCTATGGCACACGAAAATATGGGAATCAGGCGTAATTCTAGTTTTTTGGCCGAAAAATGCAAAAAATGAGGAATAATCATGGCGGAGCACTGACTATTGTTCTTTAGATCGTATTATATGGCCCTGAAAAATTTTAGGCGATCGGGGTCCGGGAGTCCTGGGACCACTTGGAAGGCGTGGGCAGCACACGAAAATATGGGAATCGGGCGGAATTCTAGTTTTTTTGCCGAAAAATGCATAAAATGAGGAACGATCTTTGCGGTGCGATGACTATGGTTCCTTAGGTCGTATATGATGGCCCGAAAATTTTTTAGGGATCGGGGTTCAGGGATCCTGGGACCACTTGGAAGGCGTGGGCTATAGCATACGAAAATATGGGAATCGGGCGGAATTCTAGTTTTTTGGCCGTAAAATGCAAAAAATGAGGAATGATCATGGCGGGGTGGTGACTATGGTTCCTTAAGTCTTATTTGATGGCCCGAAAAAATTAAAACGCAAAACAACGTGGAGCGGTCATTGCAGGGCGGTATCTATGGTTCTCAAGGTCGTATTTGATGGCCCGAAATATTTTTAAGCAATCCGCATCCGGGGGTCCTGACCCACTCGGAATGTGTGGGCTATAGCACACGCAAATATGGGAATCAGACGAAATTCTAGTGTTTTGGCCGTAAAATGCAAAACATGAGGAAAGGTCATGGCGGGGTGGTGACTATGGTTCCTTAGGTCGTATTTAATGGCCCGAAAGGTTTTTAGGGAATCCAGTTCCGGGGGCCCCTACCCACTGGGGAGGCGTGGGCTATAGTAAACAAAAATATGGGAATCATGCAAACTTCTATTTTTTTTGCCCAAAAAAGCAAAATATGAGGCACGATCATGGCGGGGCGGTGACTATGGTTCCTTAGGTCGTATTTGATGGCCCGGAAAAATTTTAGGCGATCGGGGTCCTGGAGACCCGGGACCACATGGAAGGCGTGGGCTATAGCACACGAAAATATGGGAATCAGGCGAAATTCTATTTTTTTGGCCGTAAAACTCAAAATATGAGGAATGGTAATGGCGGGGTGGTAACTATGGTTCTTTAGGTCGTATTTCATGGCCCGGAAAATTTTTAGACGTTCGGGGTCCGGGGGCCCACGAGCACTTGGAAGGCGTGGGCTATAGCACACGAAAATATGGGAATCGGGCGGAATTCTAGTTTTTTGGCCGTAAAATGCAAAACATAAGGAAAGGTCATGGCGGGGCGGTGACTATGGTTCCTTAGGTCGTATTTTATAGTCCGGAAAAATCTTAGGCGATCGGGGTTCGGGGGTTCCGGGACCACTTGAAGGCGTGGGCTAGCACACGAAAATATGGGAATCGGGCATAATTCTAGTTTTTTGGCTGTAAAATGCAAAATATGAGGAAAGCTCATGGCGGGGTTGGTGACTATGGCTCCTTATGTCGTATTGGATGTCCCGGAAAAATGTTAGGTGTTCGGGGTCCGAGGGTCCTGGGACCATTTGAAAGGCGTGGGCAAACGAAAATATGAGAATCGGACGGAATTATAGTTTTTTGGCCGAAAAATTCAAAAAATGAGGAACGATCATGGCGGGGAGGTGACTATGGTTCCTTAGGTCTTATTTGATGGCCCAAAAACTTTTTAGGCGATCGGTGTCCGGAGGTCCTGGGACCACTTGGAAGGTGTGGGCTATATAGTACACGAAAATATGGGAATCAGGCGGAAATCAATTGTTTTGGCCGTAAAATGTAAAAATTGAGGAACGATCATAGTGGGGCGGTGACTATGGTTCCTTAGGTCTTATTTGATGGCCCGAAAAAGTTTTAGGTGATCGGAGTCCGGGGGTCCCGGGACCACTTGGAATGCGCGGGCTATAACACACGAAAATATGGGAATCAAGCGGAATTCTAGTTTTTTGGTCGTAAATCACAAAAAAATGAGGAACGGTCATGGCGGGGCTGTGACTATGGTTTCTTAGGTCGTATTTGATGGCCCAGAAAATTTTAGGCTATCGGGGTCCGGGGTGTCCCAGGACCACTTGGAAGGCGTGGGCTATTGGAAACGAAAAAATGGGAATCGGGTGGAATTCTAGTTTTTTGGCCGTAAAATGCAAAGAATGAGGAACGATCATGACGGGACGGTGACTATGGTTCCTTAGGATGTATTTGATTGCCCGAAAAAATTTTAGGCGATCCGAGTCCGGGGGGGCCGGCCCACTCGGAAGGCGAAGGCTCACACGAAAATATGGGAATTGGGCAGAATTCTAGTTTTTTGGCCAAAAAATGCCAAATATGAGGAACGGTCATGGCAGGGCAGTATCTATGGTTCTCAAGGTCGTATTTGATGGCCCGAAATCTTTTTATGCTATCCGCATCCGGGGGTCCTGGCCCACTCGGAATGTGTGGGCTATAGCACACGAAAATATGGGAATGGGGCGGAATTCTAGTTTTTTGGCCGAAAAATACAAAAAATGAGGAATAATCATGTCGGAGCGGTGACTATGGTTCATTAGGTCGTATTTGATGGACCAGAAAAATTTTAGGCGATCCGGGGGTCTGGGGTCCTGGGACCACTTGGAAGGCATGGGCTATATAGCACACGAAAATATGGAAATCTGGCGGAATTCTAGTTTTTTTGTCGAAAAATGCAAAAAATGAGGAACGATAATGGCGGTGCGGTGACTAAGGTTCCTTAGGTCGTATATGATGGCCCGAAAAAATTTTAGGGGATCGGGGTCCAGGGGGCCCGGGACCACTCGGAAAGCGAGGGCTATGGCACACGAAAATATGGGAATCAGGCGTAATTCTAGTTTTTTGGCCGAAAAATGCAAAAAATGAGGAATAATCATGGAGGAGCACTGACTATTGTTCTTTAGATCGTATTATATGGCCCTGAAAAATTTTAGGCGATCGGGGTCCGGGAGTACCAGGACCACTTGGAAGGCGTGGGCTATAGCACACGAAAATATGGGAATCGGGCAGAATTCTAGTTTTTTTGCCGAAAAATGCATAAAATGAGGAACGATCTTTGCGGTGCGATGTCTATGGTTCCTTAGGTCGTATATGATGGCCCGAAAAAAATTTAGGGATCGGGGTTCAGGGATCCTGGGACCACTTGGAAGGCATGGGCTATAGCATACGAAAATATGGGAATCGGGCGAAATTCTAGTTTTTTCGCCATAAAATACAAAAAATGAGGAACGATCATGGCGGGGTGGTGACTATGGTTCCTTAAGTCTTATTTGATGGCCCGGAAAAATTAAAACGCAAAACAACGTGGAACGGTCATGGCAGGGCGGTATCTATGGTTCTCAAGGTCGTATTTGATGGCCCGAAATTTTTTTAAGCAATCCGCATCCGGGGGTCCTGACCCACTCGGAATGTGTGGGCTATAGCACACGCAAATATGGGAATCAGACGAAATTCTAGTGTTTTGACCGTAAAATGCAAAACATGAGGAAAGGTCATGGCGGGGTGGTAACTATGGTTCCTTAGGTGTTATTTGATGGCACGAAAATGTTTTAGGCAATCCAGTTCCGGAGGGCCTTACCCACTGGGGAGGCGTGGGCTATAGCAAACGAAAATATGGGAATCATGCAAACTTCTAGTTTTTTGGCCCAAAAAAGCAAAATATGAGGAATGATCATGGCGGGGTGGTGACTATGGTTCCTTAGGTCGTATTTAATGGCCCGTAAAAATTTTAGGCGATCGGGGTCCGGGAGTCCCGGGACCACTTGGAAGGCGTGGGCTATAGCACACGAAAATATGGGAATCAAGCGAAATTCTAATTTTTTGGCCGTAAAATGGAAAATATGAGGAATGGTAATGGCGGGGCGGTAACTATGGTTCTTTAGGTCGTATTTCATGGCCCGAAAACTTTTTAGACGTCCGGGGTCCGGGAGCCCACGCCCACTCGGAAGGCGTGGGCTATAGCACACGAAAATATGGGAATCGGGCGGAATTCTAGTTTTTTGTCCGTAAAATGCAAAACATGAGGAAAGGTCATGGAGGGGCGGAGACTATGGTTCCTTAGGTCGTATTTTATGGTCCGGAAAAATCTTATGCGATCGGGGTCTGGGGGTTTCGGGACCACTTGAAGGTGTGGGCTAGCACACGAAAATATTGGAATCGGGCATAATTCTAGTTTTTTTGCCGTAAAATGCAAAACATTAGGAAAGCTCATGGCGGGGTCGGTGACTATGGTTCCTTAGGTCGTATTGGATGGCTCAGAAAAATGTTAGTCGTTCGGGGTCCGGGGGTCCCGGGACCACTTGAAAGGCGAGGGTTATAACAAACGAAAATATGGGAATCGGGCAGAATTATAGTTTTTTGGCAGAAAAAATCAATAAATGAGGAACGATCATGGCGGGGAGGTGACTATGGTTCCTTAGGTCTTATTTGATGGCCCAAAAAATTTTTAGGCGATCGGTGTCCGGAGGTCCTGGGACCACTTGGAAGGTGTGGGCTATATAGTACACGAAAATATGGGAATCATGCGGAAATCAATTGTTTTGGCCGTAAAATGTAAAAATTGAGGAACGATCATAGTGGGCCGGTGACTATGGTTCCTTAAGTCTTTTTTTATGGTACGGAAAAATTTTAGGCGATCGGGGTCCGGGAGCCCACGCCCACTCGGAAGGCGTGGGCTATAGCACACGAAAATATGGGAATCGGGCGGAATTCTAGTTTTTTGACCGAAAAACGCAAAACATGAGGAATGATCATGGCGAGGCAGTGACTATGGTTCATTAGGTCGTATTTGATGGACCAAAAAACTTTTAGATGATCCGGGGTGCCCGGGACCACTCGCAAGGCGAGGGCTATAGCACACGAAAATATGGGAATCGGGCGGAATTCTAGTTTTTTGGCCGAAAAATGCAAAAAAATGAGGAATAATCATGGTGGAGCAGTGACTATTGTTCTTTAGGCCGTATTTTATGGCCCTGAAAAATTTTAGGCGATCGGGGTCCGGGGGTCCCGGGACCATTTGGAAGGCATGGGCTGCACACGAAAATATGGGAATCGGGCGAAATTCTAGTTTTTTTGCCGGAAAATGCAACAAATGAGGAACGATCATGGCGGGGTGGTGACTATGGTTCCTTAAGTTTTATTTGATGGCCCGGAAAAATTAAAACGTAAAACAACATGGAACGGTCATGGCAGGGCGGTATCTATGGTTCTGAAGGTCGTATTTGATGGCCCGAAAATTTTTTAAGCAATCCGCATCCGGGGGTCCTGGCCCACTCGGGATGTGTGGGCTATAGCACACGCAAATATGGGAATCGGACGGAATTCTAGTGTTTTGGCCGTAAAATGCCAAACATGAGAAAAGATCATGGTGGGGTGGTGACTATGGTTCCTTAGGTCGTATTTGATGGCCCAAAATATTTTTAGGCAATCCAGTTCCGGGGGGCCCTACCCACTGGGGAGGCGTGGGCTATAGCAAACGAAAATATGGGAATCATGCAAACTTCTAGTTTTTTGGCCCAAAAAAGCAAAATATTAGGAACGATCATGGCGGGGCGGTGACTATGGTTCCTTAGGTCGTATTTAATGGCCCGTAAAAATTTTAGGCGATCGGGGTCCGAGACTCCCAGAACCACTTGGAAGGCGTGGACTATAGGACACGAAAATATGGGAATTAGGCAAAATTCTAATTTTTTGGCCGTAAAACGCAAAATATGAGGAATGGTAATGGCGGGGCGGTAACTATGGTTCTTTAGGTCGTATTTCATGGCCTGGAAAATTTTTAGACGTTCGGGGTCGCCCACGCCCACTCGGAAGGCGTGGGCTATATAGCACACGAAAATATGGGAATCGGGCGGAATTCTAGTTTTTTGGCCGTAAAATGCAAAACATGAGGAAAGGTCATGGCGGGGCGGTGACTATGGTTCCTTAGGTCGTATTTTATGGTCCGAAAAAATCTTAGGTGATCGGGGTCCGGGGTTTTCGGGACCACTTGAAGGAGTGGGCTAGCACACGAAAATATGGGAATCGGGCATAATTCTAGTGTTTTGGCCGTAAAATGCCAAAAATTAATAAATGTCATGGCGGGGCGGTGACTATGGTTCCTTAGGTCGTATTTGATTTCCCGGAAAAAATTTAGGCGATCCGATTCCGGGGGGCCCTACCCACTGGGAAGGTGTGAGCTATAGAACACAAAAATATGGGAATCGGGCGGAATTCTAGTTTTTAGGCTGAAAAATTCAAAAAATGGGGAACGATGATGGTGGTGCAGTAACTATGGTTCCTTAGGTCGTATTTGATGGACCGAAAAACTTTTAGGCGATCCGAGCCTTGGGTGGACGACCCACTCGTAAGGCGTGGGCTATAGCACAAGAAAATATGGGAATCAGGCGGAATTTTATTTTTTTTGAAGAAAAACGCAAAAATGAGGAACGATCATGGTGGAGCGATGACTATGGTTCATCATGTCGTATTTGATGGTCCGAAAAATTTTTAGACGAACCGAGTCCGGGGGGCTGGCCCACACGGAAGGCGTGGGTTATAGCACACGAAAATATGGGAATCGGGTGGAACTCAAGATATTTTCCCAAAAAACGCAAAACATTAGGAAAAATGATGGCGGGGCGGTGACTATGGTTCCTTAAGTCGTATTTGATGGCCCAGAAAAATTTTCGGCGATTAGGGCCCGGGCGTCCCGGGACCACTTGGAAGGCATGGGCTATAACACACGAAAATATGGGAATCGGGCAGAATTCTAGTTTTTTGGCCGTAAAATGCAAAAAATGAGGAAAGGTCATGGCGGGTCGGTGACTATGGTTCCTTAGGTCTTATTTGATGGCTTGAAAAATTTTAGGCAATCGGGTTCCGGGGGGCTACCCACTGGGAAGGCGTGGGCTATAGCACACGAAAATATGGGAATCAAGTGGAATTCTAGTTATTTTGGCCGTAAAATGCAAAAAATGAGGAACGTTCATGGCGGGGCGGTGACTATGGTTCCTTAGGTCGTATTTGATGGCCCGAACATTTTTTAGGCGATCCGAGTCGGGGGAGGTCGGCCCACTCGGAAGGCGTGGGCGCACACAAAAATATGGGAATCGGGCGAAATTCTAGTTTTTGGCCAAAAACGCAAAATATGAGGAACGATCATGGGGGGCGATGACTATAATTCCTTAGGTCGTATTTTATGGTACAGAAAAATTTTAGGCGATCGGGGTCCAGGGGGCCCGTGAACACTCGGAATGCGTGGGCTATAGCATAAGAAAATATGGGAATCGCGCGGAAATCTAGTTTTTCGGCCGTAAATTGCAAAAAATGAGGAACGATCATGGCGAGGCGGTGACTATGGTTCCTTAGGTCGTATTAGATGGTATGGAAAAGTTTTAGGCGATCGGGGTCCGAGGGGCCCTGGACCACTCGGAATGCGTGGGCTATAGCAGACGAAAATATGGGAATCGCACGGAATTCTAGTTTTTTTACCGAAAAACGCTAAACATGAGGAATGATCATGGCGGGGCGATGACTATGGTTCATTAGGTCGTATTTGATGGCCCGGAAAAATGTTAGGCGATCCGGAGTCTGGGGGTCCCGGGAACACTTGGAAGGCGTGGGCTATAGCACACGAATCGCGCGGAATTCTAGTTTTTTTGACATAAAATGCAAAAAATGAAGAAAGGTCATGACGGGTCAGTGACCATGGTTCCTTTGGTCGTATGTGATGGCCCAGAAAACTTTTAGGCGATCCGGGGTCCGGTGGTCCCGGGACCACTTGGAAGGGGTGGGCTATAGCACACGAAAATATGGGAATCGGGCGGAATTCTAGTTTTTTTGCCGAAAAATGCATAAAATGAGGAATGATCATTGCGGTGCGATGACTATAGTTCCTTAGGTCATATATGATGGCCCGAAAATTTTTTAGGCGATCACAGTTTGGGGGGGCTGGCCCACTCGGAATGCGTGGGCTATTGCACACGAAAATATGGAAATCGGGCGGAATTCTTGTTTTTGGCCGAAAAATGCAAAAAATGAGGAACGATCATGGTGGGGCAGTGTCTATGGTTCCTTATGTCATATTGGATGGCCAGGAAAAGTTTTAGGCGAATCGAGTCCGGCGGGGGCCGGCATACACGGAAGGCATGGGCTATAGCACACGAAAACATGGGAATCCGGTGGAATTCTAGGTTTATTCTTGAAAAACGCAAAACAATAGGAACGATCATGGCGGGGAGGTGACTATTGTTCCTTATGTCGTATTTGATGGCCCAGAAAAATATTAGGCGATTAGGGTTCGAGCGTCTCGGTACCACTTGGAAGGCGTGGGCTATAGCACATGAAAATATGGGAATCAGGTGGAATTCTAGTTTTTTTGCCATAAAATGCAAAAAATGAGGAAAGGTCATGGCGGTGCAGTGACCATGGTTCCTTTGGTCGTATTTGATGGCCTGGAAAAATTTTAGGCAATCCGGCTCCCGGGGGGGTTACCCACTGGGAAGGCGTGGGCTATATCAAACGAAAATATGGGAATCAGGCGAAATTTTAGGTTTTTGGCCGAAAAACGCATAAAATGAGGAACGATCATGGCAGGGCGGTGACTATGGTTCTTTAGGTCATATTTTCTGGCCCTAAAAAATTTTAAGCGATCGGGGTCCGAGGGTCCCTGGACCACTTGGAAGGCGTGGACTATAGCACATGAAAATATGGGAATCGGGCGGAATTCTAGTTTTTTGGATGTAAAATTCAGAATATGAGGAAAGGTCATGGCAGGGCGGTGACTATGGTTCCTTAGGTCGTATTTGATGGTCCGAAATGTTTTTAGGCGAACGGGGTCTGGGGGTCCTGGACCACTTGGAAGGCGTGGGCTATAGCACAAGTAAATATGGGAATCAGTTGGAATTCTAATGTTTTGGCCGTAAAATGCAAAATATGAGGGAACGATCATGGAGGGGTGTTGACTATGGTTCCTTAGATCGTATTTGATGCCCCGGAAATAGTTTAGTCGATCGGGGTCCGGGAGTCCCGGGATCAATTGGAATGCATGGGCGATAGCACACGATAATATGGGAATCGGGTGGAATTCTAGTTTTTTGGCCGTAAAATGCAAAGAATGAGGAACGATCATGACGGGACGGTGACTATGGTTCCTTAGGACGTATTTGATTGCCCGAAAAAATTTTAGGCGATCCGAGTCCGGGGGGCCCGGCCCACTCGGAAGGCGAAGGCACACACGAAAATATGGGAATTGGGCAGAATTCTAGTTTTTTGGCCAAAAAATGCCAAATATGAGGAACGGTCATGGCAGGGCAGTATCTATGGTTCTCAAGGTCGTATTTGATGGCCCGAAATCTTTTTATGCAATCCGCATCCGGGGGTCCTGGCCCACTCGGAATGTGTGGGCTATAGCACACGAAAATATGGGAATGGGCGGAATTCTAGTTTTTTGGCCGAAAAATACAAAAAATGAGGAATAATCATGGCGGAGCAGTGACTATGGTTCATTAGGTCGTATTTGATGGACCAGAAAAATTTTAGGCGATCCGGGGGTCTGGGTCCCGGGACCACTTGGAAGGCATGGGCTATATAGCACACGAAAATATGGGAATCTGGCGGAATTCTAGTTTTTTTGTCGAAAAACACAAAAAATGAGGAACGATCATGGCGGTGCGGTGACTAAGGTTCCTTAGGTCGTATATGATGGCCCGAAAAAATTTTAGGGGATCGGGGTCCAGGGGGCCCGGGACCACTCGGAAAGCGAGGGCTATGGCACACGAAAATATGGGAATCAGGCGTAATTCTAGTTTTTTGGCCGAAAAATGCAAAAAATGAGGAATAATCATGGCGGAGCACTGACTATTGTTCTTTAGATCGTATTATATGGCCCTGAAAAATTTTAGGCGATCGGGGTCCGGGAGTCCCGGGACCACTTGGAAGGCGTGGGCTATAGCACACGAAAATATGGGAATCGGGCGGAATTCTAGTTTTTTTGCCGAAAAATGCATAAAATGAGGAACGATCTTTGCGGTGCGATGTCTATGGTTCCTTAGGTCGTATATGATGGCCCGAAAAAAATTTAGGGATCGGGGTTCAGGGATCCTGGGACCACTTGGAAGGCATGGGCTATAGCATACGAAAATATGGGAATCGGGCGAAATTCTAGTTTTTTCGCCATAAAATACAAAAAATGAGGAACGATCATGGCGGGGTGGTGACTATGGTTCCTTAAGTCTTATTTGATGGCCCGGAAAAATTAAAACGCAAAACAACGTGGAACGGTCATGGCAGGGCGGTATCTATGGTTCTCAAGGTCGTATTTGATGGCCCGAAATTTTTTTAAGCAATCCGCATCCGGGGGTCCTGACCCACTCGGAATGTGTGGGCTATAGCACACGCAAATATGGGAATCAGACGAAATTCTAGTGTTTTGACCGTAAAATGCAAAACATGAGGAAAGGTCATGGCGGGGTGGTAACTATGGTTCCTTAGGTGTTATTTGATGGCACGAAAATGTTTTAGGCAATCCAGTTCCGGAGGGCCTTACCCACTGGGGAGGCGTGGGCTATAGCAAACGAAAATATGGGAATCATGCAAACTTCTAGTTTTTTGGCCCAAAAAAGCAAAATATGAGGAATGATCATGGCGGGGTGGTGACTATGGTTCCTTAGGTCGTATTTAATGGCCCGTAAAAATTTTAGGCGATCGGGGTCCGGGAGTCCCGGGACCACTTGGAAGGCGTGGGCTATAGCACACGAAAATATGGGAATCAAGCGAAATTCTAATTTTTTGGCCGTAAAATGGAAAATATGAGGAATGGTAATGGCGGGGCGGTAACTATGGTTCTTTAGGTCGTATTTCATGGCCCGGAAACTTTTTAGACGTTCGGGGTCCGGGAGCCCACGCCCACTCGGAAGGCGTGGGCTATAGCACACGAAAATATGGGAATCGGGCGGAATTCTAGTTTTTTGGCCGTAAAATGCAAAACATGAGGAAAGGTCATGGAGGGGCGGAGACTATGGTTCCTTAGGTCGTATTTTATGGTCCGGAAAAATCTTATGCGATCAGGGTCTGGGGGTTGGGACCACTTGAAGGTGTGGGCTAGCGCACGAAAATATGGGAATCGGGCATAATTCTAGTTTTTTTGCCGTAAAATGCAAAACATTAGGAAAGCTCATGGCGGGGTCGGTAACTATGGTTCCTTAGGTCGTATTGGATGGCTCGAAAAAATGTTAGTCGTTCGGGGTCCGGGGGTCCGGGACCACTTGAAAGGCGTGGGTTATAACAAACGAAAATATGGGAATCGGGAAGAATTATAGTTTTTTGGCAGAAAAAATCAATAAATGAGGAACGATCATGGCGGGGAGGTGACTATGGTTCCTGAGGTCTTATTTGATGGCCCAAAAAATTTTTAGGCGATCGGTGTCCGGAGGTCCTGGGACCACTTGGAAGGTGTGGGCTATATAGTACACGAAAATATGGGAATCATGCGGAAATCAATTGTTTTGGCCGTAAAATGTAAAAATTGAGGAACGATCATAGTGGGCCGGTGACTATGGTTCCTTAAGTCTTTTTTTATGGTACGGAAAAATTTTAGGCGATCGGGGTCCGGGAGCCCACGCCCACTCGGAAGGCGTGGGCTATAGCACACGAAAATATGGGAATCGGGCGGAATTCTAGTTTTTTGACCGAAAAACGCAAAACATGAGGAATGATCATGGCGAGGCAGTGACTATAGTTCATTAGGTCGTATTTGATGGACCAAAAAACTTTTAGATGATCCGGGGGTCCCGGGACCACTTGGAAGGCGTGGGCTATATAGCACACAAAAATATGGGAATCAGGCGGAATTCTAGTTTTTTTGCCGAAAAACGCAAAAATTGAGGAACGATCATGGCGGGGCGGTGACTAAGGTTCCTTAGGTCGTATTTGATGGCTCCAAAAAAATTTTTGCGATCGGCGTCCGGGGTGCCCGGGACCACTCGGAAGGCGAGGGCTATAGCACACGAAAAGATGGGAATCGGGCAGAATTCTAGTTTTTTGGCCGAAAAATGCAAAAAATGAGGAATAATCATGGTGGAGCAGTGACTATTGTTCTTTAGGTCGTATTTTATGGCCCTGAAAAATTTTAGGCGATCGGGGTCCGGGGGTCCCGGAACCACTTGGAAGGCGTGGGCTGCACACGAAAATATGGGAATCGGGCAGAATTCTAGTTTTTTTGCCGGAAAATGCAACAAATGAGGAACGATCATGGCGGGGTGGTGACTATGGTTCCTTAAGTTTTATTTGATGGCCCGGAAAAATTAAAACGTAAAACAACATGGAACGGTCATGGCAGGGCGGTATCTATGGTTCTCAAGGTCGTATTTGATGGCCCAAAAATTTTTTAAGCAATCCGCATCCGGGGGTCCTGGCCCACTCGGAATGTGTGGGCTATAGCACACGCAAATATGGGAATCGGACGGAATTCTAGTGTTTTGGCCGTAAAATGCTAAACATGAGAAAAGGTCATGGCGGGGTGGTGACTATGGTTCCTTAGGTCGTATTTGATGGCCCAAAATATTTTTAGGCAATCCAGTTCCGGGGGGCCCTACCCAATGGGGAGGCGTGGGCTATAGCAAACGAAAATATGGGAATCATGCAAACTTCTAGATTTTTGGCCCAAAAAAGCAAAATATTAGGAACGATCATGGCGGGGCAGTGACTATGGTTCCTTAGGTCGTATTTAATGGCCCGTAAAAATTTTAGGCGATCGGGGTCCGAGAGTCCCGGGACCACTTGGATGCCGTGGGCTATAGGACATGAAAATATGGGAATTAGGCAAAATTCTAATTTTTTTGCCGTAAAACGCAAAATATGAGGAATGGTAATGGCGGGGCGGTAACTATGGTTCTTTAGGTCGTATTTCATGGCCTGGAAAATTTTTAGACGTTCGGGGTCGCCCACGCCCACTCGGAAGGCGTGGGCTATATAGCACACGAAAATATGGGAATCGGGCGGAATTCTAGTTTTTTGGCCGTAAAATGCAAAACATGAGGAAAGGTCATGGCGGGGCGGTGACTATGGTTCCTTAGGTCGTATTTTATGGTCCGAAAAAATCTTAGGCGATCGGGGTCCGGGGTTTCCGGGACCACTTGAAGGAGTGGGCTAGCACACGAAAATATGGGAATCGGGCATAATTCTAGTGTTTTGGCCGTAAAATGCCAAAAATTAATAAATGTCATGGCGGGGCGGTGACTATGGTTCCTTAGGTCGTATTTGATTTCCCGAAAAAAATTTAGGCGATCCGATTCCGGGGGGCCCTACCCACTGGGAAGGTGTGAGCTATAGAACACAAAAATATGGGAATCGGGCGGAATTCTAGTTTTTAGGCTGAAAAATTCAAAAAATGGGGAACGATGATGGTGGTGCAGTAACTATGGTTCCTTAGGTCGTATTTGATGGACCGAAAAACTTTTAGGCGATCCGAGCCTTGGGTGGACGACCCACTCGTAAGGCGTGGGCTATAGCACAAGAAAATATGGGAATCAGGCGGAATTTTATTTTTTTTGAAGAAAAACGCAAAAATGAGGAACGATCATGGTGGAGCGGTGACTATGGTTCATCATGTCGTATTTGATGGTCCGAAAAAATTTTAGACGAACCGAGTCCGGGGGGGCTGGCCCACACGGAAGGCGTGGGTTATAGCACACGAAAATATGGGAATCGGGTGGAATTCAAGATATTTTCCCAAAAAACGCAAAACATTAGGAAAAATGATGGCGGGGCGGTGACTATGGTTCCTTAAGTCGTATTTGATGGCCCAGAAAAATTTTCGGCGATTAGGGCCCGGGCGTCCCGGGACCACTTGAAAGGCGTGGGTTATAACAAACGAAAATATGGGAATCGGGAAGAATTATAGTTTTTTGGCAGAAAAAATCAATAAATGAGGAACGATCATGGCGGGGAGGTGACTATGGTTCCTGAGGTCTTATTTGATGGCCCAAAAAATTTTTAGGCGATCGGTGTCCGTAGGTCCTGGGACCACTTGGAAGGTATGGGCTATATAGTACACGAAAATATAGGAATCATGCGGAAATCAATTGTTTTGGCCGTAAAATGTAAAAATTGAGGAACGATCATAGTGGGCCGGTGACTATGGTTCCTTAAGTCTTTTTTTATGGTACGGAAAAATTTTAGGCGATCGGGGTCCGGGAGCCCACGCCCACTCGGAAGGCGTGGGCTATAGCACACGAAAATATGGGAATCGGGCGGAATTCTAGTTTTTTGACCGAAAAACGCAAAACATGAGGAATGATCATGGCGAGGCAGTGACTATAGTTCATTAGGTCGTATTTGATGGACCAAAAAACTTTTAGATGATCCGGGGGTCCCGGGACCACTTGGAAGGCGTGGGCTATATAGCACACAAAAATATGGGAATCGGGCGGAATTCTAGTTTTTTTGCCGAAAAACGCAAAAATTGAGGAACGATCATGGCGGGGCGGTGACTAAGGTTCCTTAGGTCGTATTTGATGGCTCCAAAAAATTTTTTGTGATAGGCGTCCGGGGTGCCCGGGACCACTCGGAAGGCGAGGGCTATAGCACACGAAAAGATGGGAATCGGGCAGAATTCTAGTTTTTTGGCCTAAAAATGCAAAAAATGAGGAATAATCATGGTGGAGCAGTGACTATTGTTCTTTAGGTCGTATTTTATGGCCCTGAAAAATTTTAGGCGATCGGGGTCCGGGGGTCCCGGAACCACTTGGAAGGCGTGGGCTGCACAACGAAAATATGGGAATCGGGCGGAATTCTAGTTTTTTTGCCGGAAAATGCAACAAATGAGGAACGATCATGGCGGGGTGGTGACTATGGTTCCTTAAGTTTTATTTGATGGCCCGGAAAAATTAAAACGTAAAACAACATGGAACGGTCATGGCAGGGCGGTATCTATGGTTCTCAAGGTCGTATTTGATGGCCCGAAAATTTTTTAAGCAATCCGCATCCGGGGGTCCTGGCCCACTCGGAATGTGTGGGCTATAGCACACGCAAATATGGGAATCGGACGGAATTCTAGTGTTTTGGCCGTAAAATGCAAAACATGAGGAAAGGTCATGGCGGGGTGGTGACTATGGTTCCTTAGGTCGTATTTGATGGCCCAAAATTGTTTTAGGCAATCCAGTTCCGGGGGGCCCTACCCACTGGGGAGGCGTGGGCTATAGCAAACGAAAATATGGGAATCATGCAAACTTCTAGATTTTTGGCCCAAAAAAGCAAAATATTAGGAACGATCATGGCGGGGCAGTGACTATGGTTCCTTAGGTCGTATTTAATGGCCCGTAAAAATTTTAGGCGATCGGGGTCCGAGAGTCCCGGGACCACTTGGATGCCGTGGGCTATAGGACATGAAAATATGGGAATTAGGCAAAATTCTAATTTTTTGGCCGTAAAACGCAAAATATGAGGAATGGTAATGGCGGGGCGGTAACTATGGTTCTTTAGGTCGTATTTCATGGCCTGGAAAATTTTTAGACGTTCGGGGTCGCCCACGCCCACTCGGAAGGCGTGGGCTATATAGCACACGAAAATATGGGAATCGGGCGGAATTCTAGTTTTTTGGCCGTAAAATGCAAAACATGAGGAAAGGTCATGGCGGGACGGTGACTATGGTTCCTTAGGTCGTATTTTATGGTCCGAAAAAATCTTAGGCGATCGGGGTCCGGGGTTTCCGGGACCACTTGAAGGAGTGGGCTAGCACACGAAAATATGGGAATCGGGCATAAATCTAGTGTTTTGGCCGTAAAATGCCAAAAATTAATAAATGTCATGGCGGGGCGGTGACTATGGTTCCTTAGGTCATATTTGATTTCCCGGAAAAAATTTAGGCGATCCGATTCCGGGGGGCCCTACCCACTGGGAAGGTGTGAGCTATAGAACACAAAAATATGGGAATCGGGCGGAATTCTAGTTTTTAGGCTGAAAAATTCAAAAAATGGGGAACGATGATGGTGGTGCAGTAACTATGGTTCCTTAGGTCGTATTTGATGGACCGAAAAACTTTTAGGTGATCCGAGCCTTGGGTGGACGACCCACTCGTAAGGCGTGGGCTATAGCACAAGAAAATATGGGAATCAGGCGGAATTTTATTTTTTTTGAAGAAAAACGCAAAAATGAGGAACGATCATGGTGGAGCGGTGACTATGGTTCATCATGTCGTATTTGATGGTCCGAAAAATTTTTAGACGAACCGAGTCCGGGGGGGCTGGCCCACACGGAAGGCGTGGGTTATAGCACACGAAAATATGGGAATCGGGTGGAATTCAAGATATTTTCCCAAAAAATGCAAAACATTAGGAAAAATGATGGCGGGGCGGTGACTATGATTCCTTAAGTCATATTTGATGGCCCAGAAAAATTTTCGGCGATTAGGGCCCGGGCGTCCCGGGACCACTTGGAAGGCATGGGCTATAACACACGAAAATATGGGAATCGGGCAGAATTCTAGTTTTTTGGCCGTAAAATGCAAAAAATGAGGAAAGGTCATGGCGGGTCGGTGACTATGGTTCCTTAGGTCTTATTTGATGGCTTGAAAAATTTTAGGCAATCGGGTTCCGGGGGGCTACCCACTGGGAAGGCGTGGGCTATAGCACACGAAAATATGGGAATCAAGTGGAATTCTAGTTATTTTGGCCGTAAAATGCAAAAAATGAGGAACGTTCATGGCGGGGCGGTGACTATGGTTCCTTAGGTCGTATTTGATGGCCCGAACATTTTTTAGGCAATCCGAGTCAGGGGAGGTCGGCCCACTCGGAAGGCGTGGGCGCACACAAAAATATGGGAATCGGGCGAAATTCTAGTTTTTGGCCAAAAACGCAAAATATGAGGAACGATCATGGGGGGCGATGACTATAATTCCTTAGGTCGTATTTTATGGTACAGAAAAATTTTAGGCGATCGGGGTCCAGGGGGCCCGTGAACACTCGGAATGCGTGGGCTATAGCATAAGAAAATATGGGAATCGCGCGGAAATCTAGTTTTTCGGCCGTAAATTGCAAAAAATGAGGAACGATCATGGCGAGGCGGTGACTATGGTTCCTTAGGTCGTATTTGATGGTATGGAAAAGTTTTAGGCGATCGGGGTCCGAGGGGCCCTGGACCACTCGGAATGCGTGGGCTATAGCAGACGAAAATATGGGAATCGCACGGAATTCTAGTTTTTTTACCGAAAAATGCTAAACATGAGGAATGATCATGGCGGGGCGATGACTATGGTTCATTAGGTCGTATTTGATGGCCCGGAAAAATGTTAGGCGATCCGGAGTCTGGGGGTCCCGGGAACACTTGGAAGGCGTGGGCTATAGCACATGAAAATATGGGAATCGCGCGGAATTCTAGTTTTTTTGCCATAAAATGCAAAAAATGAAGAAAGGTCATGACGGGTCAGTGACCATGGTTCCTTTGGTCGTATGTGATGGCCCAGAAAACTTTTAGGCGATCCGGGGTCCGGTGGTCCCGGGACCACTTGGAAGGGGTGGGCTATAGCACACGAAAATATGGGAATCGGGCGGAATTCTAGTTTTTTTGCCGAAAAATGCATAAAATGAGGAATGATCATTGCGGTGCGATGACTATAGTTCCTTAGGTCATATATGATGGCCCGAAATTTTTTTAGGCGATCACAGTTTGGGGGGGCTGGCCCACTCGGAATGCGTGGGCTATTGCACACGAAAATATGGAAATCGGGCGGAATTCTTGTTTTTGGCCGAAAAATGCAAAAAATGAGGAACGATCATGGTGGGGCGGTGTCTATGGTTCCTTATGTCATATTGGATGGCCAGGAAAAGTTTTAGGCGAATCGAGTCCGGCGGGGGCCGGCATACACGGAAGGCATGGGCTATAGCACACGAAAACATGGGAATCCGGTGGAATTCTAGGTTTATTCTTGAAAAACGCAAAACAATAGGAACGATCATGGCGGAGAGGTGACTATTGTTCCTTATGTCGTATTTGATGGCCCAGAAAAATATTAGGCGATCAGGGTTCGAGCGTCTCGGTACCACTTGGAAGGCGTGGGCTATAGCACACGAAAATATGGGAATCAGGTGGAATTCTAGTTTTTTTGCCATAAAATGCAAAAAATGAGGAAAGGTCATGGCGGTGCAGTGACCATGGTTCCTTTGGTCGTATTTGATGGCCTGGAAAAATTTTAGGCAATCCGGCTCCCGGGGGGGTTACCCACTGAGAAGGCGTGGGCTATATCAAACGAAAATATGGGAATCAGGCGAAATTTTAGGTTTTTGGCCGAAAAACGCATAAAATGAGGAACGATCATGGCAGGGCGGTGACTATGGTTCTTTAGGTCATATTTTCTGGCCCTAAAAAATTTTAAGCGATCGGGGTCCGAGGGTCCCTGGACCACTTGGAAGGCGTGGACTATAGCATATGAAAATATGGGAATCGGGCGGAATTCTAGTTTTTTGGATGTAAAATTCAGAATATGAGGAAAGGTCATGGCAGGGCGGTGACTATGGTTCCTTAGGTCGTATTTGATGGTCCGAAATGTTTTTAGGCGAACGGGGTCTGGGGGTCCTGGACCACTTGGAAGGCGTAGGCTATAGCACAAGTAAATATGGGAATCAGTTGGAATTCTAATTGTTTGGCCGTAAAATGCAAAATATGAGGGAACGATCATGGAGGGGTGTTGACTATGGTTCCTTAGATCGTATTTGATGCCCCGGAAATAGTTTAGTCGATCGGGGTCCGGGAGTCCCGGGATCAATTGGAATGCGTGGGCGATAGCACACGAAAATATGGGAATCGGGTGGAATTCTAGTTTTTTGGCCGTAAAATGCAAAAAATGAGGAAAGGTCATGGCGGGGCGATGACTATGGTTCATTAGGTCGTATTTGATGGCCTGGAAAAATGTTAGGCGATCCGGAGTCTGGGGGTCCCGGGAACACTTGGAAGGCGAGGGCTATAGCACACGAATCGCGCGGAATTCTAGTTTTTTTGCCATAAAATGCAAAAAATGAAGAAAGGTCATGACGGGTCAGTGACCATGGTTCCTTTGGTCGTATGTGATGGCCCAGAAAACTTTTAGGCGATCCGGGGTCCGGTGGTCCCGGGACCACTTGGAAGGGGTGGGCTATAGCACACGAAAATATGGGAATCGGGCGGAATTCTAGTTTTTTTGCCGAAAAATGCATAAAATGAGGAATGATCATTGCGGTGCGATGACTATAGTTCCTTAGGTCATATATGATGGCCCGAAATTTTTTTAGGCGATCACAGTTTGGGGGGGCTGGCCCACTCGGAATGCGTGGGCTATTGCACACGAAAATATGGAAATCGGGCGGAATTCTTGTTTTTGGCCGAAAAATGCAAAAAATGAGGAACGATCATGGTGGGGCGGTGTCTATGGTTCCTTATGTCATATTGGATGGCCAGGAAAAGTTTTAGGCGAATCGAGTCCGGCGGGGGCCGGCATACACGGAAGGCATGGGCTATAGCACACGAAAACATGGGAATCCGGTGGAATTCTAGGTTTATTCTTGAAAAACGCAAAACAATAGGAACGATCATGGCGGAGAGGTGACTATTGTTCCTTATGTCGTATTTGATGGCCCAGAAAAATATTAGGCGATCAGGGTTCGAGCGTCTCGGTACCACTTGGAAGGCATGGACTATAGCACACGAAAATATGGGAATCAGGTGGAATTCTAGTTTTTTTGCCATAAAATGCAAAAAATGAGGAAAGGTCATGGCGGTGCAGTGACCATGGTTCCTTTGGTCGTATTTGATGGCCTGGAAAAATTTTAGGCAATCCGGCTCCCGGGGGGGTTACCCACTGGGAAGGCGTGGGCTATATCAAACGAAAATATGGGAATCAGGCGAAAATTTTAGGTTTTTGGCCGAAAAACGCATAAAATGAGGAACGATCATGGCAGGGCGGTGACTATGGTTCTTTAGGTCATATTTTCTGGCCCTAAAAAGTTTTAAGCGATCGGGGTCCGAGGGTCCCTGGACCACTTGGAAGGCGTGGACTATAGCACATGAAAATATGGGAATCGGGCAGAATTCTAGTTTTTTGGATGTAAAATTCAGAATATGAGGAAAGGTCATGGCAGGGCGGTGACTATGGTTCCTTAGGTCGTATTTGATGGTCCGAAATGTTTTTAGGCGAACGGGGTCTGGGGTTCCTGGACCACTTGGAAGGCGTAGGCTATAGCACAAGTAAATATGGGAATCAGTTTGAATTCTAATTTTTTGGCCGTAAAATTCAAAATATGAGGGAACGATCATGGAGGGGTGTTGACTATGGTTCCTTAGATCGTATTTGATGCCCCGGAAATAGTTTAGTCGATCGGGGTCCGGGAGTCCCGGGATCAATTGGAATGCGTGGGCGATAGCACACGAAAATATGGGAATCGGGTGGAATTCTAGTTTTTTGGCCGTAAAATGCAAAAAATGAGGAAAGGTCATGGCGGGGCGGTGACTATGGTTCCTTAGGCCATATTTGACGGCTCAAAATTTTTTTAGGCGATCCGGCTCCGTGCGGCCCTACCCATTGGGAAGGCGTGGGCTATTATTGTATACTAAAATATGGGAATCGGGCGGAATTCTACATTTTTGGCCCATAAATGCAAAAATTGAGGAACGATCATGGCGGGGAGGTGACTATGGTTCCTTAGGTCGTATTTGATGGCCCAGAAAATTTTTAAGCGATCGGGGTCTGGGGGTCCCAGGACCACTTGGAAGGCGTGGGCTATAGCACACAAAAATATGGGAATCGGGCGGGATTCTAGTTTTTTGGCCGTAAAATGCAAAACATGAGGAAAGATCATGGCAGGCGGTGACTATGGTTCCTTAGGTCGTATTGGATCGCCCGGAAAAATGTTAGGCGTTCGGGGTCCGGGGGTCACGTGAACACTTGGAAGGCGTGGGTTATAGCACACAAAAATATGGGAATCGGGTGGAATTCTAGTTTTTTGGCCGTAAAATGCAAAAATTGAGGAACGCTCATAGTGGGGTGGTGACTATGGTTCCTTAGGTCTTATTTGATGGCCCGAAAATGTTTTAGGTGATCGGACTCCGGGGGTCTCGGGACCACTTGGAATGCGCGGGCTATAGCACACGAAAATATGGGAATCAGGCGAAATTCTAGTTTTTTGGCCGTAAATCGCAACAAACGAGGAATGGTCATGGCGGGGCGGTGACTATGGTTTCTTAGGTCGTATTTGATGGCCCGGAAAAAGTTTATGCGATCTGGGTCCGGGCATTCCCGGGACCACTTGGAAGGCGTGGGCTATAGCACACGAAAATATGGGAATCAAGTGGAATTCTAGTTATTTTGGCCGTAAAATGCAAAAAATGAGGAACGATCATGGCGGGGCGGTGATTATGGTTCCTTAGGTCGTATTTTATGGTACGGAAAAATTTTAGGCGATCGGGGTTCGGGGGTCCCGGGACCACTCGAAATGCGTGGGCTATAGCACACGAAAATATTGGAATCGCGCGGAATTCTAGTTTTTTGACCAAAAAATGCAAAACATGAGGAATGATCATGGCGGGGTGGTGACTATGGTTCATTATGTCGTATTTGATGGCCCGAAAAGTTTTTAGGCGATCCGGGGTCTGGGGTTCCCGGGACCACTTGGAAGGCGTGGGCTATAGCACACGAAAATATGGGAATCAGGCAAAATTCTAGTTTTTTGGCCGAAAAATGCAAAAAATGAGGAACGATCATGGCGGGGAGGTGACTATAGTTCCTTAGGTCGTATTTGATGGCCCAGGAAAATTTTATGCGATCGGGGTCCAGGGGGCCCGGGACCACTCGGAAGGCGAGGGCTATCGCACACGAAAATATGGGAATCGGGCGGAATTCTAGTTTTTTGGCCGAAAAATGCAAAAAAATGAGGAACGATCATGGAGGTTCGGTGACTATGGTTCCTTAGGTCGTATTTGATGGCCTGGAAAAATTTTAGGCGATCCGGGGTCCGGTGGTCCCGGGACCACTTGGAAGGGGTGGGCTATAGCACACAAAATTATGGGAATCGGGCGGAATTCTAGTTTTTAGGCCGAAAAATTCAAAAAATGGGGAACGATCATGGCGGTGCAGTGACTATGGTTCCTTAGGTCGTATTTGATGGCCCGAAAAATTTTTAGGCGATCACAATCTGGGGGGGCTGGCCCACTCGGAAGGCGTGGGCTATTGCCCACGAAAATATGGGAATCGGGCGGAATTCTAGTTTTTTGGAAGTAAAACGCAAAAAAAGGAGGAACGGTAATGGCAAGGTGGTTATTATGGCTCTTTAGGTTGTATTTGATGGCCCGGAAAAATTTTAGGCGATCGGGGTCCGGGAGTCCCAGGACCACTTGGAAGGCCTGGTCTATGGCACACAAAAATATGGGAATCGATCGAAATTCTAGGTTTTTGCCGAAAATGCAAAAAATGAGGATAGGTCATGGCGGGGCGGTGACTATGGTTCCTTAGGTCGTATTTGATGGCCCGCAAAAATATTAGGCGATCTGGCTCCATGGGGCCCTACCCATTGGCAAGGCGTGGGATAGCACACGAAATATGGGAATCGGACGAAATTCTAGTTTTTTGTCCGAAAAATGCAAAAAATGAGGAATGGTTATGGCCCGGAAAATTTTTAGGCGATCGGGGTTTGGGGGTCCCGGGACCACTTGGAAGGCGTGGGCTATAGCACACGAAAATATGGGAATCGGGCTGAATTCTAGTTTTTTTGCCGGTAAATGCAAAAAATGAGGAACGATCATGGCGGTGCGGTGACTATGGTTCCTTAGGTCGTATTTGATGGCCCGAAAATTTTTTAGGGGATCAGGGTCCGGGGACCACTTGGAAGGTGTGGGCTATAGCACAAGAAAATATGGGAATCAGGCGATATTCTAGTTTTTTGGCCGTAAAATGCAAAAAATGAGGAACGATCTTGGCGGGGTGATGACTATAGTTCCTTAAGTTTTATTTTATGGCCCGGAAAAATGTTTGGCGATCGGGGTCCAAGGACCACTTGGAAGGCGCGAGCTATAGCACACGAAAATATGGGAATCAGGCGGAATTCTAGGTTTTTGGCCGTAAAATGCGAAACAACGAGGAACGGTCATGGCAGGGCGGTATCTATGGTTCTCAAGGTCGTATTTGATGGCCCGAAAAAATTTTAAGCGATCCGCGTGTGGGGGTCCTGGCCCACACGGAAGGTGAGGGCTATAGCACACGAAAATATGGGAATCAGACGGAATTCTAGTGTTTTGGCTATAAAATACAAAACATGAGCAAAGGTCATAGCGGGGTGGTGACTATGGTTCCTTAGGTTGTATTTGAAGGTCCGGAAAATTTTTAGGGGATCGGGGTCTGGGGGTCCCGGGACCACTTGAGAGGCGTGGGCTATAGCACACGAAAATATGGGAATCGGGCGAAATTCTAGTTTTTTTGCCGAAAAATGCAAAAAATGAGGAGCGATCATGGTGGGGCAGTGACTATGGTTCCTTAGGTAGTATTCGATGGACCGAATAACTTTTAGGCGATCCGAGTCTGGGGTGGCCGGCTCACTCGGAAGGCGTGGGCTATAGCACACGAAAATATGGGAATCGGGCAGAATTCTAGTTTTTTGGCCGTAAAATGCAAAAACTGAGGAACGATCATGGCGGGGCGGTGACTATGGTTACTTAGGTCTTATTTGATGGCCCGGAAAATTTTTAGGTGATCGGGGTCCGGGGGTCTCGGGACCACTTGGAAGGCGTGGGCCAGAGCAAATGAAAATATGGAAATCGGGTTAAATTCTAATATTTTGGCCGTAAAATGCAAAAAATGAGGAAATGTCATGGAGGGGCGGTGACTATGGTTCCTTAGGTCGTATTTGATTGCCCGAAAAAGTTTTAGGCGATCCGGTTCCGGGGGCCCCTACCCACTGGGAAGGATAGCAAACGAAAATATGGGAATCAGGCGGAATTCTAGTTTTTTGGCCGGAAAAAGCAAAATATGAGGAACGATAATGGCGGGGCGGTGACTATGGTTCCTTAGGTCGTATGTGATGGCCCAGAAAAACTTTAGGCGATCGGAGTCCGGGAGTCCCGGGACCACTTGGAAGGCGTGTGCTATATCACACGAAAATATGAGAATCAAGCGGAATTCTAGTTTTTTGCCGTAAAATGCAAAAAATGAGGAACGATCATGGTGGGGCGATGACTATGGTTTCATAGGTTGTATTTGATGGTCCAGAAAAATTTTAGGCGATCGGGGTCTAGAGTTCCCGGGACCACTTGAAAGGCGTGGGCTATGCACATGAAAATATGGAAATCGGGCAGAATTATATGTTTCTGGCTGTAAAACGGAAAAAAATGAAGAAACCGTCATGGCAGGGCGGTGACTATGGTTCCTTAGGTCGTATTTGATGGCCCGGGAAAATTTTAGGCGATAGGGGTCTGGGGGTCCTGGGACCACTTGGAAGAGGGCTATAGCTCACAAAAATATGGGAATCAGGCGGAATTCTAGTTTTTTGTCCGTAAAATGCAAAAAATGAGGAACGATCATGGCGGGGCGGTGACTATGGTTCCTTAGGTCGTATTTGATGGCCCGGAAAAAAATTTAGGCGATCGGGGTTCGGGAGTCCCAGGACCACTTGGAAGGCGTGGGCTATAGCACACGAAAATATGGGAATAGGGCAGAATACTAGTTTTTTGGCCGTAAAATGCAAAAAATGAGGAACGATCATGGCGGGGCGGTTACTATGGTTCCTTAGGTCTTATTTGATGGTCCGGAAAATTTTTAGGCCATCGGGGTCTGGGGGTCCCGGGACCACTTGAAAGGCGTGGGCTATATCACACGAAAATATGGGAATCGGGCGGAATTCTAGTTTTTTTGCCGAAAAATGCAAATAATGAGGAACGATCATGGTGGGGTGGTGACTATGGTTCCTTAGGTAGTATTCGATGGACCGAATAACTTTTAGGCGATCCGAGTCTGGGGTGGCCGGCTCACTCGGAAGGCGTGGGCTATCGCACACGAAAATATGGGAATCAGGCGGAATTCTAGTTTTTTGGCTGTAAAATGCAAAACATGAGGAAAGGTCATGGCGGGGCGGTGACTATGGTTCCTTAGGTCGTATTTGATGGTCCGGAAAAATCTTAGGCGATCGGGGTACGGGGGTTCCGTGACCAATTGAAGGCGTGGGCTAGCACACGAAAATATGGGAATCGGGAGGAATTCTAATATTTTGGCCGTAAAATGCAAAAACTGAGGAACGATCATGGCGGGGCGGTGACTATGCTTACTTAGGTCTTATTTGATGTCCCGGAAAAATTTTAGGTGATCGGGGTCCGGGGGTCCCGGGACCACTTGGAAGGCGTGGGCTATAGCAAATGAAAATATGAAAATCGGGCTGAATTCTAGTTTTTTGGCCGTAAAATGCAAAAAATGAGGAAATGTCATGGCGGGGCGGTGACTATGGTTCCTTAGGTCGTATTTGATTGCCCGGAAAAGTTTTAGGTGATCCGGTTTCGGGGGGCCCTACCCACTGGGAAGGCGTGAGCTATAGCACACGAAAATATGGGAATCAGGCGGAATTCTAGTTTTTAGGCCGAACAATTCAAAAAATGGGGAAAGATCATGGCGGTGCGGTGACTATGGTTCCTTAGGTCGTATTTGATGGACCGAAAAACTTTTAGGCGATCCTAGTCTGAGGTGGCCGGCCCACTCGGAAGGCGTGGGCTATGCACACGAAAATATGGGAATCGGGCGGAATTCTAGTTTTTTGGTGGAAAACACAAAAAATGAGGAACGATCATAGTGGAATGGTGACTATGGTTCCTTATGTCGTATTTGATCCATATTTTTGAGTGATATAGCCCACTCCTTCCGAGTGGGCCCAGGTCCCCCGAACCTGGATCACCTAAAAAAATTTCGGGCCATAGAATAAGACCTATGGAACCATAGTCACCGCCCCGCCATGACCGTTCCTCCTTTTTTGTACGTTTTACGGCCAAAAAACTAGAATTCCACCCGATTCCCATATTTTCGTATACTTTAGCCCACGCCTTCCGAATGGGCTCGGGCCCCCCAGACCCCGATCGTCTAAAACTTTTCCGGGCCATCATATACGACCTAAGGAACCACAGTTACCGCTCTACCGTGTTCGTTCCTCATTTTTTGCATTTTACGGCCAAAAAACTAGAATTCCACCTGATGCCCATATATTCGTGCCCACGCCTTCCGAGTAGGCCTGGGCCCCCCAGACCCGGATTGCATAAAAATTTTCCGGGCCATCAAATACGACCTAAGGAACCATAGTCACCGCCTCGCCATGATCATTGCTCATTTTTTGCGTTTTATGTCCAAAAAATAAGAATTCCGCCCAATTCCCATTTTTTCGTGTGCTTAAGCCCACGCCTTCCGAGTGGGTCGGGCCCCCCGGATTCGGATTGCCTAAAAAAATTTTGGGCCATCAAATACGACATTAAGAACCATAATTACCGCTTTTCCTTGACCGATCCTCTTCTTTTTCATTTTACGGCCAAAAAACTAGAATTCCGCCTGATTCCCATATTTTCGTGTGATATAGCCCACGCATTCCCACTGGGCAGGCCCCCCGGACCCGGATCGCCTAAAATATTCCCGGGCCATCAAATACGACCTAAGGAACCATAGTTACTGCCCCTCCATGACCTCTCCTCGTTGTTTCGCATTTTACGGTCAAAAAACT
Source organism: Nicotiana tabacum (assembly GCF_000715075.1). Classification (NCBI taxonomy): domain Eukaryota; kingdom Viridiplantae; phylum Streptophyta; class Magnoliopsida; order Solanales; family Solanaceae; genus Nicotiana; species Nicotiana tabacum. The sequence goes on along the minus strand of NW_027438705.1, from coordinate 10,113 downwards.
AGAATTTCGCCCGATTCTCATATTTTCGTGTGCTATAGCCCACGCCTTCGAGTGGGGCCGGGCACCTGGAACCGGATAGCCAAAAAATTTTCCAGGCCATCACATATAACCTAAGGAACCATAGTCACCGGCCTGCCATGACCGTTCCTTGTTTTTTTGTGTTTCCGGCCAAAAAACTAGAATTCCGCCCGATCCCCATATTTTCATGTAGGTGCTAGCCCCCGGACCCCGATCGCCTAAAACTTTTCGGGCCATGAAATACGACCTAAGGAACCATAGTTACAGCTCCGCCGTGATCGTTCCTAAGTTTTTGCATTTTACGGCCAAAAAGTTAGAATTCCGCCCGATTCCCAAATTTTCGTATGCTATAGCCGAGGCCTTACAAGTGGGCCGGGCCCCCAGACTCGCATCGCCTAAAATGTTTTTGGGACATCAAATACGACCTAAGGAACCATAGTCACCGCCCGGCCATTATCATTGCTCATTTGTTGCGTTTTACGGCCAAAAACAAGAATTCTGCCCCGATTCCCATATTTTCGTGTGTTATAGCCCACGCCTTCCGAGTGGGCCGGGCCCCCAGGATTCGGATCGCCTAAACAATTTTTGGGCCATCAAATACGACATTGAGAACCATAATCACCGCATTTCCATGACCGATCCTCTTGTTTTGCATTTTACGGCCAAAAAACTAGAATTCCGCCCGATTCCCATATTTTCGCGTGGTATAGCCCATGCATTCCCACTGGGCAGGCCCCGGGACCCGGATCGCCTAAAATATTTTAGGGCCATCAAATATGACCAAAGGAACCATAGTCACTTCCTCGCCATGATCTCTCCTCGTTGTTTTGCATTTTACGGCGAAAAAACTAGAATTCCGCCCGATTCTCATATTTTCGTGTGCTATAGCCCACGCCTTCCGAGTGGGCCCTGGCCTCCCGGAACCGGATCGCCTAAAAAATTTTTGGGCCATCACATACGACCTAAGGAATCATAGTCACCGCCCCGCCATGACCGTTCCTCGTTTTTTTGCGTTTTCGACAAAAAAACTAGAATTCCGCTTGATTCCCATATTTTCGTGTGCTATAGCCCACACCTTCCGAGTGGGCACGGGCCTCCAGACCTCGATCGCCTAAAACTTTTCTGGGCAATGAAATACGACCTAAGGAACCATAGTTACAGCTCCGCCATGATCGTTCCTTATATTTTGCGTTTTACGGCCATAAAACTAGAATTCCGCCTGATTCTCCTATTTTGGTGTGCTATAGCCCACGCCTTCCGAGTGGGCTCGGGCCCCCCAGAACTGGATCGCATAAAAATTTTCTGGGCCATCAAATACGACCTAAGGAACCATAGTCACTGCCCCTCCATGACCTCTCCTCGTTGTTTCGCATTTTACGGTCAAAAAACTAGAATTTCGCCCGATTCTCATATTTTCGTGTGCTATAGCCCACGCCTTCGAGTGGGCCCGGGCACCTGGAATCGGATCGCCTAAAAATTTTCCAGGCCATCACATATGACCTAAGGAACCATAGTCACCGGCCTGCCATGACCGTTCCTTGTTTTTTTGTGTTTCCGGCCAAAAAACTAGAATTCCGCCCGATCCCCATATTTTCATGTAGGTGCTAGCCCCCGGACCCCGATCGCCTAAAACTTTTCGGGCCATGAAATACGACCTAAGGAACCATAGTTACTGCTCCGCCGTGATCGTTCCTAGGTTTTTGCAGTTTACGGCCAAAAAGCTAGAATTCCACCCGATTCCCATATTTTCGTATGCTATAGCCGAGGCCTTACAAGTGGGCCGGGCCCCCAGACTCGCATCGCCTAAAATGTTTTTGGGCCATCAAATACGACCGAAGGAACCATAGTCACCGCCCCGCCATTATCATTGCTCATTTGTTGCGTTTTACGGCCAAAAAACAAGAATTCTGCACGATTCCCATATTTTTGTGTGCTATATAGCCCACGCCTTCCGAGTGGGCCGGGCCCCCAGGATTCGGATCGCCTAAAAAATTTTCGGGCCATCAAATACGACATTGAGAACCATAATCACCGCATTGCCATGACCGATCCTCTTGTTTTGCATTTTACGGCCAAAAAACTAGAATTCCGCCCGATTCCCATATTTTCGCGTGGTATAGCCCATGCATTCCCACTGGGCAGGCCCCGGGACCCGGATCGCCTAAAATATTTTAGGGCCATCAAATATGACCAAAGGAACCATAGTCACTTCCTCGCCATGATCTCTCCTCATTGTTTTGCATTTTACGGCCAAAAAACTAGAATTCCGCCCGATTCTCATATTTTCGTGTGTTATAGCCCACGCCTTCCGAGTGGGCCCTGGCCTCCCGGAACCGGATCGCCTAAAAAATTTTCGGGCCATCACATACGACCTAAGGAATCATAGTCACCGCCCTGCCATGACCGTTCCTCGTTGTTTTGTGTTTTTGACAAAAAAACTAGAATTCCGCTTGATTCCCATATTTTCGTGTGCTATAGCCCACGCCTTCTGAGTGGGCACGGGCCTCCAGACCTCGATCGCCTAAAACTTTTCTGGGCAATGAAATACGACCTAAGGAACCATAGTTACAGCTCCGCCATGATCGTTCCTCATATTTTGCGTTTTACGGCCAAAAAACTAGAATTCCGCCTGATTCTCCTATTTTGGTGTGCTATAGCCCACGCCTTCCGAGTGGACCCGGGCCCCCGAGAACTGGATCGCATAAAAATTTTCTGGGCCATCAAGTACGACCTAAGGAACCATAGTCACCGCCCCGCCCTGACCGTTCCTCGTTATTTTGCATTTTCGGCCAAAAAACTAGAATTCCGCATGATTCCCATATTTTCGTTTGCTATATCCCCCGCCTTCTAAGTGGGCACGGGCCCCCTGACCCTGATCGCCTAAAACTTTTCCGGTCCATGAAATATGACCTAAGGAACCATAGTCACCGCCCCGCCATGATCTTTCTTCAGTTTTTGCTTTTTACGACCAAAAAACTAGAATTCCGCCCGATTCCCATATTTTCGTGTGCTATACGCCTTCCGAGTGGGCTCGGGCCCCCCAGACCCGGATCGCCTAAAACCTTTCCGGGCCATCATATATGACCTAAGGAACCATAGTCACCGACCTGCCATGATCGTTCCTCATTTTTTGCGTTATACGGCCCGATTCTAATATTTTCGTGTGCTATAGCCCACGCCTTCCAAGTGGGCCGGCCCCCCGGATTCAGATCGCCTAAAATTTTTTAGGGCTATCAAATACGACATTGAGAACCATAATTACCACATTGCCATGACCGATCCTCTTGTTTTTCATTTTACGGCCAAAAAACTAGAATTCCGCCCGATTCCCATATTTTCGTGTGGTATAGCCCATGCATTCCCATTGGGTAGGCCCCCGGACCAGGATAGTCTAAAATATTTTAGGGCCATCAAATATGACCTAAGGAACCATAGTCACTGCCTCGCCATGACCTTTCCACGTTGTTTTGCATTTTACGGCCAAAAAACTAGAATTCCACCCGATTCTCATATTTTCGTGTGCCACGCCTTCCGATTGGGCCCTGGCCCCCCGAAACCGGATGGCCTAAAAAATTTTCGGGTCATCACATACAACCTAAGGAACCATAGTCACTGTCCCGACATGATCGTTCCTCGTTTGTTTGCGTTATCGGCCAAAAATCAAGAATTCCGCCCGATTTCCATATTTTCGTGTGCTATAGCCCACGCCTTCTGAGTGGGCACGGGCCCCCGGACCCCGATCGCCTAAAAATTTTCCGGGCCATGAAATACAACCTAAGGAACCATATTTACCGCTCCGTCGTGATCGTTCCTCATTTTTTGCGTTTTACGGCCAAAAAACTAGAATTCCGCCTGATTCTCATATTTTCGTGTGCTATAACCCACACCTTCGAGTGGGCCACCGGATCGCCTAAAAATATTTTGGGCCATCACATACGACCAATGGAACCATAGTCACCGCCTTTCCATGACCGTTCCTCGTTTTTTTGCTTTTCGACCAAAAAACTAGAATTCCGCCCGATTCCCATATTTTAGTGTGCTATAGCCCACGCCTTCCGAGTGGGCACAGGCCCCAGGAGCCCGATCGCCTAAAACTTTTCAGGGCCATGAAATACGACCTAAGGAACCATAGTTACAGCGCCTCCGTGATCGTTCCTAATATTTTGCATTTTACGGCCAAAAAACTAGAATTCCGCCCGATTCCCATATTTTCGTATGCTATAGCCCAGGCCTTACAAGTGGGTCGGGCCCCCAGACTCGCATCGCCTAAAATGTTTTTGGGCCATCAAATACGACCTAAGAAACCATAGTCACCGCCCCACCATTATCATTCCTCATTTATTGCGTTTTACGGCCAAAAAACAAGAATTCTGCCCGATTCCCATATTTTCGAGTGTTATAGCCCACGCCTTCCGAGTGGGCAGGGCCCCCAGGATTCGGATCGCCTAAAAAATTTTCGGGCCATGAAATACAACATTGAGAACCATAATCACCTCATTTCCATGACCGATCCTCTTGTTTTGCATTTTACGGCCAAAAAACTAGAATTCCGCCCGATTCCCATATTTTCGTGTGGTATAGCCCATGCATTCCCACTGGGCAGGCCCCCGGACCCGGATCGCCTAAAATATTTTAGGGCCATCAAATATGACCTAAGGAACCATAGTCACTGCCTCGCCATGACCTCTCCTCGTTGTTTTGCATTTAAGGCCAAAAAAACTAGAATTCCGCCCGATTCTCATATTTTCGTGTGCTATAGCCCACGCCTTCCGATTGGGCCCTGGCCCCCCGAAACCGGATCGCCTAAAAATTTTCCGAGTCATCACATACAACCTAAAGAACCATAGTCACTGTCCCGACATGATCGTTCCTCGTTTTTTTGCGTTATCGGCCAAAAAATAAGAATTCCGCCCGATTTCCATATTTTCGTGTGCTATCCCACGCCTTCTGAGTGGGCATGGGCCCCCGGACCCCGATCGCCTAAAACTTTTCCGGGCCATGAAATACAACCTAAGGAACCATATTTACCGCTCCGTCGTGATCGTTCCTCATTTTTTGCGTTTTACGGCCAAAAAACTAGAATTCCGCCCGATTCTCATATTTTCGTGTGCTTTAACCCACGCCTTCGAGTGGGCCACCGGATCGCCTAAAAATTTTTTGGGCCATCACATACGCCCTATGGAACCATAGTCACCTCCTTGCCATGACCGTTCCTCGTTTTTTTGCGTTTTCGACCAAAAAACTAGAATTCCGCCCGATTCCCTTATTTTCGTGTGCTATAGCCCACGCCTTCCGAATGGGCACAGGCCCCAGGACCTGGATCGCCTAAAACTTTTCAAGGCCATGAAATACAACCTAAGGAACCATAGTTACCGCTCCGCCATGATATTTCCTCATTGTTTGCGTTTTACGGCCAAAAAACTAGAATTCCACCCAATTCCCATATTTTCGTGTGCTATAGCCTACGCCTTACAATTGGGTCGGGGGCCCCGGACTCGGATCACCTAAAATATTTTCGGGCCATCAAATACAACCTAAGGAACCATAGTCACCGCCCTTCCATGGCCTCTCCTTGTTTTACGGCCAAAATACTAGAATTCCGCCTGATACCCATATTTTCGTGTGCAATAGACCACGCCTTTCGAGTGGGCCCAGGCCCCTCGGACCCCGATCGCCTAAAATGTTTTTGGGCCATCTAATAAGACCTAAGAAACCATAGTCAGTGCCCCGCCATGTCCGTTCCTCGTTTGTTTGCATTTTATGGCCAAAAAACAAGAATTCCGCTTGATTCCCATTTTTTCGTGTGTTATACCCACGCCTTCCGAGTGGTCCCGGGGCCCACGAACTAGATCGCCTAAAATTTTTCCGGGCCATCACAGATGACCTAAGGAACCATAGTCACCGCCCTGCCATGACCATTCCTTGTTTTTTGCGTTTTCGACCAAAAAACTAGAATTTCGCCCGATTTCTATATTTGCGTGTGCTATAGCCCATGCCTTCCGAGTGGGCGCGGGCCCTAGGACCTCGATTTCCTAAAACTTTCACGGGCCATGAAATACGACCTTAGGAACCATAGTTACCGCTCCGTTAGGATCGTTCTTCATATTTTGCATTTTACAGCCAAAAAACTAGAATTCCGCCCGATTCACATATTTTCGTGTGCTATAGCCCACGCATTATAAGTGGGTCGGGCCCCCAGACTCGGATCGCCTAAAAAAAATTTGGGCCATCAAATACGACATTAAGAACTATAGTCACCGCCTCGGCATGACCGATCCTCATTTTTTTGCGTTTTACGGCCAAAAAACTAGAATTTCGCGCGATTCCCATATTTTCGTGTGCTACAGCCCACGCCTTTCGAGTGGGCGTGGGTCCCCGGACCCCGAACGCCCAAAACTTTTTCGGGCCATGAAATACTACCTAAGGAACCATAGTCACCGCCCCACCATGATCGTTCTTCAGGTTTTGCATTTTACGGCCAAAAAACTAGAATTCTGCCCGAGTGGTCCCGGGGCCCCCGGACCCGGATCGCCTAAAATATTTCCGGGCCATCACAGATGACCTAAGGAACCATAGTCACCGCCCTGCCATGACCATTCCTTGTTTTTTGCGTTATACGACCCGATTCCAATATTTTTCGTGTGCTATAGCCCACGCCTTCCAAGTGGGCCGGGCCCCCCAGATTCAGATCGCCTAAAAATTTTTAGGGCCATCAAATACGATATTGAGAACCATAATCACCGCATTGCCATGACCGATCCTCTTGTTTTGCATTTTACGGCCAAAAAACTAGAATTCTGCCCGATTCCCATATTTTCGTGTGGTATAGCCCATGCATTCCCACTGGGCAGGCCCCCGGACCCGGATCGCCTAAAATATTTTAGGGCCATCAAATATGACCTAAGGAACCATAGTCACTACCTCTCCATGACCTCTCCTTGTTGTTTTGCATTTTACGGCCAAAAAACTAGAATTTCGCCCGATTCTCATATTTTCGTGTGCTATAGCCCACACATTCCGATTGGGCCATGGCCCCCCGAAACCGGATCGCCTAAAAATTTTCCGGGTCATCACATACAACCTAAGGAACCATAGTCACTGTCCCGACATGATCGTTCCTTTTTGTTTTTGCGTTATCGGCCAAAAAATAAGAATTCCGCCCGATTTCCATATTTTCGTGTGCTATAGCCCACGCCTTCTGAGTGGGCACGGGCCCCCGGACCCCGATCACCTAAAACTTTTCCGGGCCATGAAATACAACCTAAGGAACCATATTTACCGCTCCGTCTTGATCGTTCCTCATTTTTTGCGTTTTACGGCCAAAAAACTAGAATTCCGCCCGATTCTCATATTTTCGTGTGCTATAACCCACGCCTTCGAGTGGGCCCCGGCCCCCCGGAACCGGATCGCCTAAAAAGTTTCGGGCCATGACATACGACCTATGGAACCATAGTCACAGCCTTGCCATGACCGTTCCTCGTTCTTTTGCGTTTTTGACCAAACAACTAGAATTCCGCCCGATTCGCAAATTTTCGTGTGCTATAGCCCACGCCTTCCGAGTGGGCACAGGCCCCAGGACCCCGATCGCCTAAAACTTTTCAGGACCATGAAATACGACCTAAGGAACCATAGTTACCGCTCTGCCATGATAGTTCCTCATTTTTTGCATTTTACGGCCAAAAAACTAGAATTTTACCCAATTCCCATTTTTTCGTGTGCTATAGCCTACGCCTTACAATTGGGTCGGGCCCCCCGGACTCAGATCACCTAAAATATTTTCGGGCCATCAAATACAACCTAAGGAACCATAGTCACCGCCCTTCCATGGCCTCTCCTTGTTTTACGGCCAAAATACTAGAATTCTGCCTGATACCCATATTTTCGTGTGCTATAGACCATGCCTTTCGAGTGGGCCCGGGCCCCCCAGACCCCGATCGCCTAAAATGTTTTTGGGCCATCTAATAAGACCTAAGGAACCATAGTCACTGCCCCGCCATGTCCGTTCCTCGTTTGTTTGCATTTTATGGCCAAAAAACAAAAATTTCGCCTGATTCCCATATTTTCGTGTGATATAGCCCATGCATTCCCACTGGGCAGGCCCCCCGGACCCGGATCGCCTAAAATATTCCCGGACCATCAAATACGACCTAAGGAACCATAGTCACTGCCCCTCCATGACCTCTCCTCGTTGTTTTGCGTTTTACGGCAAAAAAACTAGAATTTTGCCCGATTCTCATATTTTCGTGTGCTATAGCCCACGCCTTCGAGTAGGCCCGGGCCCCTGGAACCGGATCGCCTAAAATTTTTCCAGGCCATCACATATGACCTAAGGAACAATAGTCACCACCCTTCCATGACCGTTCCTTGTTTTTTTGTGTTTCCGGCCAAAAAACTAGAATTTCGCCCGATCCCCATATTTTCATGTGGGTGCTGGACCCCGGACCCCCGATCGCCTAAAACTTTTCGGGCCATGAAATACGACCTAAGGAACCATAGTTACAGCTCCGACATGATCGTTCCTAATTTTTTGCATTTTACGGCCAAAAAACTAGAATTCCGCCCGATTCCCATATTTTCGTATGCTATAGCCCAGGCCTTACAAGTGGGTCGGGCCCCCAGACTCGCATCGCCTAAAATGTTTTTGGGCCATCAAATACGACCTAAGGAACCATAGTCACCGCCCCACCATTATCATTGCTCATTTGTTGCGTTTTACGGCCAAAAAACAAGAATTCTGCCCGATTCCCATATTTTCGAGTGTTATAGCCCACGCCTTCTGAGTGGGCCGGGCCCCCAGGATTCGGATCGCCTAAAAAATTTTCGGGCCATCAAATACAACATTAAGAACCATAATCACCGCATTTCCATGACCGATCCTCTTGTTTTGCATTTTACGGCCAAAAAACTAGAATTCCGCCCGATTCCCATATTTTCGTGTGGTATAGCCCATGCATTCCCACTGGCCAGGCCCCCGTACCCGGATCGCCTAAAATATTTTAGGGCCATCAAATATGACCAAAGGAACCATAGTCACTTCCTCTCCATGACCTCTCCTCGTTGTTATGCATTTTACGGCCAAAAAACTAGAATTCCGCCCGATTCTCATATTTTCGTGTGCTATAGCCCACGCCTTCCGAGTGGGCCCTGGCCTCCCGGAACTGGATCGCCTAAAATTTTTTCGGTCCATCACATACGACCTAAGGAATCATAGTCACCGCCCCACCATGATCGTTCCTCGTTTTTTTGCGTTTTCGACAAAAAAACTAGAATTCCGCTTGATTCCCATATTTTCGTGTGCTATAGCCCACGCCTTCCGAGTGGGCACGGGCCTCCAGACCTCGATCGCCTAAAACTTTTCCGGGCAATGAAATATGACCTAAGGAACCATAGTTACAGCTCCGCCGTGATCGTTCCTCATATTTTGCGTTTTACGGCCAAAAAACTAGAATTCCGCCAGATTCTCCTATTTTGGTGTGCTATAGCCCATGCCTTCCGAGTGGGCCCTGGCCCCCCAGAACTGGATCGCATAAAAATTTTCTGGGCCATCAAATACGACCTAAGGAACCATAGTCACCGCCCCGCCATGACCGTTCCTCGTTGTTTTGCATTTTCGGCCAAAAAACTAGAATTCCGCCTGATTCCCATATTTTCGTTTGTTATATCCCACGCCTTCTAAGGGGGAACGGGCCCCCTGACCCCGATCGCCTAAAACTTTTCCGGTCCATGAAATATGACCTAAGGAACCATAGTCACCGCCCCGCCATGATCGTTCTTCAGATTTTGCTTTTTACGACCAAAAAACTAGAATTCCGCCCAATTCCCATATTTTCGTGTGCAAAGCGTACGCCTTCCGAGTGGGCTCAGGCCCCCCAGACCCGGATCGCCTAAAACCTTTCCGGGCCATCATATATGACCTAAGGAACCATAGTCACCGCCCTGCCATGATCGTTCCTCATTTTTTGCATTATACGGCCCGATTCCCATATTTTCGAGTGCTTTAGCCCACGCCTTCTGAGTGGGCCGGGGCCCCAGGATTCGGATCGCCTAAAAAATTTTCGGGCCATCAAATACAACATTGAGAACCATAATCACCGC
>NW_027438704.1:0-46000 GCF_000715075.1 Nicotiana tabacum | reverse complement strand
AACCACTCTACGGACCGCAGATTGGTCACGGAGTGAGGCAGTTTTCTGGGGCTTTTTTTATGTCGATTTCATGGTCAATTTTTGCGATCGCATAACCGTTTCGCGGGCCGCACTTTTGGTCGCACAGTCATCCTTAGACTTTTGCGAAGGGAGGTTCGGACTTTTTGGATTGAATAGTGCCTGGTGATTTAAAGGAAAATGTTGGGCAGAAGTAGGCATTTCTGTGCCCCGTTCTGCGGCCGCAGAACCACTCTTCGGACCGCAGAATGGTCGTAGAGTGAGGCAGTTTTCAGGGGCATTTTTTATGTCTATTTCGCGGCTATTTTTGAGATCGCGTAACATTTTCGCGGGCCACACTTTGGTCGCATAGTCATCCTTAGACTTTTGCAAAGGGAGTTTCAGACTTTTTGGATTGAATAGTACCTGGTGATTTAAAGGAAAATGTTGGGCAGAAGTAGGGATTTCAGTGCCCCGTTCTGCGGTCGAAGAACTTCCTCTGTGGACTGCAGAATGGCCGCAGAGTGAGGCAGTTTTCTGGGGCATTTTTGATGTCGATTTCGCGGCTATTTTTGCGATCGCATAACCGTTTCGCAGGCCGCACTTTGGTCGCACAGTCATCCTTAGACTTTTGCAAAGGGAGTTTCAGACTTTTTGGATTGAACAATGCCTAGTGATTTAAAGGAAAATGTTAGGCAGAAGTAGGCATTTCTGTGCCCCGTTGTGCGGCCGCAGAACCAATCTACGGACCGCAGAATGGTCGCAGAGTGAGGCAATTTTCTGGGGCATTTTTGATGTCGATTTTGCGGCAATTTCTGCGATCACATAACCATTTCGCAGGCTGCACTATGGTCGCACAGTCATCCTTAGACTTTTGCGAAGGGAGGTTCAGACTTTTTGGATTGAATAGTGCCTGGTGATTTAAAGAAAAATGATGGGCAGAAGTAGGCATTTCTGTGCCCCGTTCTGCGGCCGCAGAACCTCTCTGCGGGCCGTAGAATGGTCACAAAGTGAGGTAGTTTTCTGGGGAGTTTTTGATGTCGATTTCGCGGCTATTTCTGCGATCGCATAACCGTTTCGCGGACCGCACTTTGGTCGCACAGTCATCCTTAGACTTTTACGAAGGGAGGTTCAGACTTTTTGGATTGAATAGTGCCTCGTGATTTAAAGGAAAATGTTGGGTAGAAGTAGGCATTTTTGTGCCCCGTTCTGCGGCCGCAGAACCACTCTACGGACCGCAGATTGGTCACGGAGTGAGGCAGTTTTCTAGGGCTTTTTTGATGTCGATTTCGTGGTCAATTTTTGCGATCGCATAACCGTTTCACGGGCCGCACTTTTGGTCGCACAGTCATCCTTAGACTTTTGCGAAGGGAGGTTCGGACTTTTTGGATTGAATAGTGCCTGGTGATTTAAAGGAAAATGTTGGGCAGAAGTAGGCATTTCTGTGCCCCGTTCTGCGGCTGACTGCAGAACCACTCTTCGGACCGCAGAATGGTCGTAGAGTGAGGCAGTTTTCAGGGGCATTTTTATGTCGATTTCGTGGCTGTTTTTGCGATCGCGTAACATTTTCGCGGGCCACACTTTGGTCGCATAGTCATCCTTAGACTTTTGCAAAGGGAGTTTCAGACTTTTTGGATTGAATAGTACCTGGTGATTTAAAGGAAAATGTTGGGTAGAAGTAGGCATTTCTGTGCCCCGTTCTGCGGCCGCAAAACAACTCTACGGACCGCAGAATGGTCGCAGAGTGAGGCAATTTTCTAGGGCATTTTTGATGTCGATTTTGCGGCAATTTCTGCGATCACATAACCATTTCGCAGGCTGCACTATGGTCGCACAGTCATCCTTATACTTTTGCGAAGGGAGGTTCAGACTTTTTGGATTGAATAGTGCCTGGTGATTTAAAGAAAAATGATGGGCAGAAGTAGGCATTTCTGTGCCGCGTTCTGCGGCCGCAGAACCTCTCTGCGGGCCGTAGAATGGTTGCAGAGTGAGGCAGTTTTCTGGGGAGTTTTTGATGTCGATTTCGCGGCTATTTCTACGATTGCATAACCGTTTCGCAGGCCGCACTTTGGTCGCATAGTCATCCTTATACCTTTGCAATGGGAGTTTCAGACTTTTTGGATTGAATAGTACCTAATGATTTAAAGGAAAATGTTGGGCAGAAGTAGGGATTTCAGTGGCCCGTTCTGCGGCCGCAGAACCTCTCTACGGACCGTAGAATGGTCGCAAAGTGAGGGTGTTTTCTGGGGCATTTTTGATGTCGATTTCGCGGCTATTTCTACGATCGCATAACCGTTTCGCAGGCCGCACTTTGGTCGCACAGTCATCCTTAGACTATTACGAAGGGAGGTTCGGACTTTTTGTATTGAACAATGCCTCGTGATTTAAAGGAAAATGTTAGGCAGAAGTAGGCATTTCTGTGCCCCGTTGTGCGGCCGCAGAACCACTCTACGGACCGCAGAATGGTCGCAGAGTGAGGCAGTTTTCTTTGGATTTTTTGATGTCGATTTCGCGGCAATTTCTGCGATCGCATAACCATTTTGCGGGCCGCACTTTGGTCGCACAATCATCATTAGACTTTTACGAAGGGAGGTTCGAACTTTTTGGATTGAATAGTGCCTGGTGATTTAAAGGAAATTGTTGGGCAGAAGTAGGCATTTTTGTGCCCCATTCTGCGGCCACAGAACCGCTCTACGGACCGCAGATTGGTCGCGGAGTGTGGCAGTTTTCTGGGGCTTTTTTGATGTCGATTTTGCGGTCAATTTCTGCGATAGAATAACCGTTTCGCGGGCTGCACTTTGGTTGCACAATAATCCTTAGACTTTTGCGAAGAGAGGTTCGGACTTTTTGGATTGAATAGTACCTGGTGATTTAAAGGAAAATGTTGGGTAGAAGTAGGAATTTCTGTGCCCCGTTGTGTGGCCACAGAACCACTCTACGGACCGCAGAATGGTCGCAGAGTGAGGCAGTTTTCTGGGGAATTTTTTATGTCGATTTCGCGGCAATTTCTGCGATCGCATAACCGTTTTGCGGGCCGCACTTTGGTCGCACAATCATCCTTCGACTTTTACGAAGGGATGTTCGAACTTTTTGTATTAAATAGTGCCTGGTGATTTAAAGGAAATTGTTGGGCAGAAGTAGGCATTTTTGTGCCCCATTCTGCGGCCGCAGAACCACTCTACGGACCGCAGATTGGTCGCGGATTGAGGCAGTTTTCTGGGGCTTTTTTGATTTTGATTTTGCGGTCAATTTCTGCGATCGCATAACTGTTTCGCGGGTTGCACTTTTGTCACACTGTCATCCTTAGACTTTTGCGAAGGGAGGTTCGGACTTTTTGGATAGAAGAGTACCTGGTGATTTAAAGGAAAATATTGGGCAGAAGTAGGCATTTCAGTGGCCCGTTCTGCTGCTGCAGAACCTCTATGCGGACCATAGAATGGTCGTAGAGTGAGGCAGTTTTCAGGGGCATTTTTTATGTTGATTTCGCCTCTATTTCTGCGATCGCATAACCGTTTCGCGGGCCGCACTTTGGTCGCACAGTCATCCTTAGACTTTTACGAAGGGAGGTTCAGACTTTTTGGATTGAATAGTGCCTCGTGATTTAAAGGAAAATGTTGGGTAGAAGTAGGCATTTTTGTGCCCCGTTCTGCGGCTGCAGAACCACTCTACGGACTGCAGATTGGTCACGAAGTGAGGCAATTTTTTGGGGCTTTTTTGATGTCGATTTCGTGGTCAATTTCTGCGATCGCTTAACCGTTTCGCGGGCCACACTTTTGGTCGCACAGTCATCCTTAGACTTTTGCGAAGGGAGGTTCGGACTTTATGGATTGAATAGTGCCTGGTGATTTAAAGGAAAATGTTGGGCAGAAGTAGGCATTTCGGTGCCCCGTTCTGCGGCCGCAGAACCACTCTTCGGACCGCAGAATGGTCGTAGAGTGAGGCAGTTTTCAGGGGCATTTTTTATGTCGATTTCGCGGCTATTTTTGAGATCGCGTAACATTTTCGCGGGCCACACTTTGGTCGCATAGTCATCCTTAGACTTTTGCAAAGGGAGTTTCAGACTTTTTGGATTGAATAGTACCTGGTGATTTAAAGGAAAATGTTGGGCAGAAGTAGGGATTTCAGTGCCCCGTTCTGCGGTCGAAGAACTTCCTCTGTGGACTGCAGAATGGCCGCAGAGTGAGGCAGTTTTCTGGGGCATTTTTGATGTCGATTTCGCGGCTATTTTTGTGATCGCATAACCGTTTCGCAGGCCGCACTTTGGTCGCACAGTCATCCTTAGACTTTTGCAAAGGGAGTTTCAGACTTTTTGGATTGAACAATGCCTAGTGATTTGAAGGAAAATGTTAGGCAGAAGTAGGCATTTCTGTGCCCCGTTGTGCGACCGCAGAACCACTCTACGGACCGCAGAATGGTCGCAGAGTGAGGCAGTTTTCTGGGGTGTTTTTGATGTTGATTTTGCGGCTATTTCTGCGATCGCATAACCATTTCGCAGGCTGCACTATGGTCGCACAGTCATCCTAAGACTTTTGCGAAGGGAGGTTCAGACTTTTTGGATTGAATAGTGCCTGGTGATTTAAAGAAAAATGATGGGCAGAAGTAGGCATTTCTGTGCCCCGTTCTGCGGCCGCAGAACCTCTCTGCGGGCCGTATAATGGTCGCAAAGTGAGGCAGTTTTCTGGGGAGTTTTTGATGTCGATTTCGCGGCTATTTTTGCGATCGCATAACCATTTTGCGGACCGCACTTTGGTCGCACAGTCATCCTTAGACTTTTACGAAGGGAGGTTCAGACTTTTTGGATTGAATAGTGCCTCGTGATTTAAAGGAAAATGTTGGGTAGAAGTAGGCATTTTTGTGCCCCGTTCTGCGGCCGCAGAACCACTCTACGGACCGCAGATTGGTCACGGAGTGAGGCAGTTTTCTAGGGCTTTTATGATGTCGATTTCGTGGTCAATTTTTGCGATCGCATAACCGTTTCGCGGGCCGCACTTTTGGTCGCACAGTCATCCTTAGACTTTTGCGAAGGGAGGTTCGGACTTTTTGGATTGAATAGTGCCTGGTGATTTAAAGGAAAATGTTGGGCAGAAGTAGGCATTTCTGTGCCCCGTTCTGCGGCCGCAGAACCACTCTTCGGACCGCAGAATGGTCGTAGAGTGAGGCTGTTTTCAGGGGCATTTTTTATGTCGATTTCGCGGCTATTTTTGCGATCGCGTAACATTTTCGCGGGCCACACTTTGGTCGCATAGTCATCCTTAGACTTTTGCAAAGGGAGTTTCAGACTTTTTGGATTGAATAGTACCTGGTGATTTAAAGGAAAATGTTGGGTAGAAGTAGGCATTTCTGTGCCCCGTTCTGCGGCCGCAAAACAACTCTACGGACCGCAGAATGGTCGCAGAGTGAGGCAATTTTCTAGGGCATTTTTTATGTCGATTTTGCGGCAATTTCTGCGATCACATAACCATTTCGCAGGCTGCACTATGGTCGCACAGTCATCCTTAGACTTTTGCGAAGGGAGGTTCAGACTTTTTGGATTGAATAGTGCCTGGTGATTTAAAGAAAAATGATGGGCAGAAGTAGGCATTTCTGTGCCCCGTTCTGCTGCCGCAGAACCTCTCTGCGGGCCGTAGAATGGTCGCAGAGTGAGGCAGTTTTCTGGGGAGTTTTTGATGTCGATTTCGCGGCTATTTCTGCGATCGCATAACCGTTTCGCGGACCGCACTTTGGTCGCACAGTCATCCTTAGACTTTTACGAAGGGAGGTTCGGACTTTTTGGATTGAATAGTGCCTGGTGATTTAAAGGAAAATGTTGGGTAGAAGTAGGCATTTTTGTGACCCGTTCTGCAGCCGCAGAGCCACTCTACGGACCGCATATTGGTCGCGGAGTGAGGCAGTTTTCTGGGGCTTTTTTAATGTCGATTTCGTGGTCAATTTCTGCGATCGCATAACCGTTTCGCAGGCCGCACTTTTGGTCGTACAGTCATCCTTAGACTTTTGCGAAGGGAGGTTCGGACTTTTTGGATTGAATAGTGCCTGGTGATTTAAAGGAAAATGTTGGGAAGAAGTAGGCATTTCTCTGCCCCGTTCTGCGGCCGCAGAACCACTCTTCGGACCGCAGAATGGTCGAAGAGTGAGGCAGTTTTCAAGGGCATTTTTTATGTCGATTTTCGCGGCTATTTTTGCGATCGCGTAACCGTTTCGCGGGCCGCACTTTGGTCGCACAGTCATCCTTAGACTTTTGCAAAGGGAGGTTCAGACTTTTTGGATTGAATAGTGCCTGGTGATTTAAAGAAAAATGTTGGGCAGAAGTAGGCATTTCTGTGCCCCGTTCTGCGGCCGCAGAACCTCTCTGCGGGCCGTAGAATGGTCGCAGAGTGAGGCAGTTTTCTGGGGAGTTTTTGATGTCGATTTCGCGGCTATTTCTGCGATCGCATAACCATTTCGCGAGCCGCACTTTGGTCGCACAATCATCCTTAGACTTTTACGAAGGGAGGTTCGGACTTTTTGAATTGAATAGTGCCTGGTGATTTAAAGGAAAATGTTGGGCAAAAATATGCATTTTTTGCCCCGTTCTGCGGCCGCAGAACCACTCTACGGACCGCAGATTGGTCGCGGAGTGAGGCAGTTTTCTGGGGCTTTTTGATGTCGATTTCGTGGTCAATTTTTGCGATCGCATAACCGTTTTGCGGGCCGCACTTTTGGTCGCACAGTCATCCTTAGACTTTTGCGAAGGGAGGTTCGGACTTTTTGGATTGAATAGTGCCTGGGTATTTAAAGGAAAATGTTGGGCAGAAGTAGGCATTTCTGTGCCCCGTTCTACGCCCGCAGAACCACTCTTCGGACCGCAGAATGGTCGTAGAGTGAGGCAGTTTTCAAGGGCGTTTTTTATGTCGATTTCGCGGCTATTTTTGCGATCGCGTAACCGTTTCGCGGGCCGCACTTTGGTCGCATAGTCATCTTTATACTTTTGCAAAGGGAGTTTCAGACTTTTTGGATTGAATAGTGCCTGGTGATTTAAAGGAAAATGTTGGGCAGAAGTAGGCATTTCAGTGGCCCGTTCTGCGGTCGCAGAACCTCTCTGCGCACCGTAGAATGGTTGCAAAGTGAGGCAGTTTTTTGGGGCATTTTTGATGTCAATTTTGCGGCTATTTCTGCGATCGCATAACCGTTTCGCGGGCCGCACTTTGGTCGCATAGTCATCCTTAGACTTTTACGAAGGGAGGTTCAGACTTTTTGGATTGAATAGTGCCTGGTGATTTAAAGGAAAATGTTGGGCAGAAATAGGCATTTTCTTGCCCCGTTCTGCGCCGCAGAACCACTCTACAGACCGCAGATTGATCGCGGAGTGAGGCAGTTTTCTGGGGCTTTTTTGATGTCGATTTCGTGGTCAATTTCAGCGATCGCATAACCATTTCGCGGGTCGCACTTTTGGTCGCACAGTCATCCTTAGACTTTTGCGAAAGGAGGTTCAGACTTTTTGGATTGAATAGTGCCTGGTGATTTAAAGGAAAATGTTGGGTAGAAGTAGGCATTTTTGTGACCCGTTCTGCAGCCGCAGAGCCACTCTACGGACCGCATATTGGTCGCGGAGTGAGGCAGTTTTCTGGGGCTTTTTTAATGTCGATTTCGTGGTCAATTTCTGCGATCGCATAACCGTTTCGCAGGCCGCACTTTTGGTCGTACAGTCATCCTTAGACTTTTGCGAAGGGAGGTTCGGACTTTTTGGATTGAATAGTGCCTGGTGATTTAAAGGAAAATGTTGGGAAGAAGTAGGCATTTCTCTGCCCCGTTCTGCGGCCGCAGAACCACTCTTCGGACCGCAGAATGGTCGTAGAGTGAGGCAGTTTTCAGGGGCATTTTTTATGTCGATTTTCGCGGCTATTTTTGCGATCGCGTAACCGTTTCGCGGGCCGCACAGTCATCCTTAGACTTTTGCAAAGGGAGGTTCAGACTTTTTGGATTGAATAGTGCCTGGTGATTCAAAGGAAACTATTGGGCAGAAGTAGGCATTTCTGTGCCCCGTACTGCGGCCGCAGAACCACTCTTCGGACCGCAGAATGGTCGTAGAGTGAGGCAGTTTTCAGGGGTGTTTTTTATGTCGATATCGCGGCTATTTCTGCCATCGCATAACCATTTCGCGAGCCGCACTTTGGTCGCACAATCATCCTTAGACTTTTACGAAGGGAGGTTCGGACTTTTTGAATTGAATAGTG
This sequence comes from Nicotiana tabacum, assembly GCF_000715075.1. Taxonomy (NCBI): domain Eukaryota; kingdom Viridiplantae; phylum Streptophyta; class Magnoliopsida; order Solanales; family Solanaceae; genus Nicotiana; species Nicotiana tabacum. The sequence goes on along the minus strand of NW_027438704.1, from coordinate 37,793 downwards.
CCTGGTGATTTAAAGGAAAATGTTGGGCAAAAATATGCATTTTTTGCCCCGTTCTGCGGCCGCAGAACCACTCTACGGACCGCAGATTGGTCGCGGAGTGAGGCAGTTTTCTGGGGCTTTTTTGATGTCGATTTCGTGGTCAATTTTTGCGATCGCATAACCGTTTCGCGGGCCGCACTTTTGGTCGCACAGTCATCCTTAGACTTTTGCGAAGGGAGGTTCGGACTTTTTGGATTGAATAGTGCCTGGGGATTTAAAGGAAAATGTTGGGCAGAAGTAGGCATTTCTGTGCCCCGTTCTACGCCCGCAGAACCACACTTCGGACCGCAGAATGGTCGTAGAGTGAGGCAGTTTTCAAGGGCATTTTTTATGTCGATTTCGCGGCTATTTTTGCGATCGCGTAACCGTTTCGCGGGCCGCACTTTGGTCGCATAGTCATCTTTATACTTTTGCAAAGGGAGTTTCAGACTTTTTGGATTGAATAGTGCCTGGTGATTTAAAGGAAAATGTTGGGCAGAAGTAGGCATTTCAGTGGCCCGTTCTGCGGTCGCAGAACCTCTCTGCGCACCGTAGAATGGTTGCAAAGTGAGGCAGTTTTTTGGGGCATTTTTGATGTCAATTTTGCGGCTATTTCTGCGATCGCATAACCGTTTCGCGGGCCGCACTTTGGTCGCATAGTCATCCTTAGAATTTTACGAAGGGAGGTTCAGACTTTTTGGATTGAATAGTGCCTGGTGATTTAAAGGAAAATGTTGGGCAGAAATAGGCATTTTCTTGCCCCGTTCTGCGGCTGCAGAACCACTCTACAGACCGCAGATTGATCGCGGAGTGAGGCAGTTTTCTGGGGCTTTTTTGATGTCGATTTCGTGGTCAATTTCAGCGATCGCATAACCATTTCGCGGGTCGCACTTTTGGTCGCACAGTCATCCTTAGACTTTTGCGAAAGGAGGTTCAGACTTTTTGGATTGAATAGTGCCTGGTGATTTAAAGGAAAATGTTGGGCAGAAGTAGGCATTTCTGTGCCCCGTTTTGCGGCCGCAGAACCTCTCTTCAGACCGCAGAATCATCGCAGAGTGAGGCAGTTTTCTGGGGAGTTTTTGATGTCGATTTTGCGGCTATTTCTGCGATCGCATAACCATTTCGCGGGCCGCACTTTGGTCGCACAGTCATCCTTAGACTTTTACGAATGGAGGTTCGGACTTTTTGGATTGAATAGTGCCTGGTGATTTAAAGGAAAATGTTGGGTAGAAGTAGGCATTTTTTGTGCCCCGTTCTGCAGCCACAGAACCACTCTACGGACCACAGATTGGTCGCGGAGTGAGGCAGTTTTCTGGGGCTTTTTTGATGTCTATTTCGTGGTTAATTTCTACGATCGCATAACCGTTTCGCGGGCCGTATAACGGTCGCACAGTCATCCTTAGACTTTTGCGAAGGGAGGTTCGGAGTTTTTGGATTGAATAGTGCCTGGTGATTCAAAGGAAACTATTGGGCAGAAGTAGGCATTTCTGTGCCCCGTACTGCGGCCGCAGAACCACTCTTCGGACCGCAGAATGGTCGTAGAGTGAGGCAGTTTTCAGGGGTGTTTTTTATGTCGATATCGCGGCTATTTCTGCCATCGCATAACCATTTCGCGAGCCGCACTTTGGTCGCACAATCATCCTTAGACTTTTACGAAGGGAGGTTCGGACTTTTTGAATTGAATAGTGCCTGGTGATTTAAAGGAAAATGTTGGGCAAAAATATGCATTTTTTGCCCCGTTCTGCGGCCGCAGAACCACTCTACGGACCGCAGATTGGTCGCGGAGTGAGGCAGTTTTCTGGGGCTTTTTTGATGTCGATTTCGTGGTCAATTTTTGCGATCGCATAACCGTTTCGCGGGCCGCACTTTTGGTCGCACAGTCATCCTTAGACTTTTGCGAAGGGAGGTTCGGACTTTTTGGATTGAATAGTGCCTGGGGATTTAAAGGAAAATGTTGGGCAGAAGTAGGCATTTCTGTGCCCCGTTCTACGCCCGCAGAACCACACTTCGGACCGCAGAATGGTCGTAGAGTGAGGCAGTTTTCAAGGGCATTTTTTATGTCGATTTCGCGGCTATTTTTGCGATCGCGTAACCGTTTCGCGGGCCGCACTTTGGTCGCATAGTCATCTTTATACTTTTGCAAAGGGAGTTTCAGACTTTTTGGATTGAATAGTGCCTGGTGATTTAAAGGAAAATGTTGGGCAGAAGTAGGCATTTCAGTGGCCCGTTCTGCGGTCGCAGAACCTCTCTGCGCACCGTAGAATGGTTGCAAAGTGAGGCAGTTTTTTGGGGCATTTTTGATGTCAATTTTGCGGCTATTTCTGCGATCGCATAACCGTTTCGCGGGCCGCACTTTGGTCGCATAGTCATCCTTAGAATTTTACGAAGGGAGGTTCAGACTTTTTGGATTGAATAGTGCCTGGTGATTTAAAGGAAAATGTTGGGCAGAAATAGGCATTTTCTTGCCCCGTTCTGCGGCTGCAGAACCACTCTACAGACCGCAGATTGATCGCGGAGTGAGGCAGTTTTCTGGGGCTTTTTTGATGTCGATTTCGTGGTCAATTTCAGCGATCGCATAACCATTTCGCGGGTCGCACTTTTGGTCGCACAGTCATCCTTAGACTTTTGCGAAAGGAGGTTCAGACTTTTTGGATTGAATAGTGCCTGGTGATTTAAAGGAAAATGTTGGGCAGAAGTAGGCATTTCTGTGCCCCGTTTTGCGGCCGCAGAACCTCTCTTCAGACCGCAGAATCATCGCAGAGTGAGGCAGTTTTCTGGGGAGTTTTTGATGTCGATTTTGCGGCTATTTCTGCGATCGCATAACCATTTCGCGGGGCGCACTTTGGTCGCACAGTCATCCTTAGACTTTTACGAAGGGAGGTTCGGACTTTTTGGATTGAATAGTGCCTGGTGATTTAAAGGAAAATGTTGGGTAGAAGTAGGCATTTTTTGTGCCCCGTTCTGCAGCCACAGAACCACTCTACGGACCACAGATTGGTCGCGGAGTGAGGCAGTTTTCTGGGGCTTTTTTGATGTCTATTTCGTGGTTAATTTCTACGATCGCATAACCGTTTCGCGGGCCGTATAACGGTCGCACAGTCATCCTTAGACTTTTGCGAAGGGAGGTTCGGAGTTTTTGGATTGAATAGTGCCTGGTGATTCAAAGGAAACTATTGGGCAGAAGTAGGCATTTCTGTGCCCCGTACTGCGGCCGCAGAACCACTCTTCGGACCGCAGAATGGTCGTAGAGTGAGGCAGTTTTCAGGGGTGTTTTTTATGTCGATATCGCGGCTATTTCTGCCATCGCATAACCATTTCGCGAGCCGCACTTTGGTCGCACAATCATCCTTAGACTTTTACGAAGGGAGGTTCGGACTTTTTGAATTGAATAGTGCCTGGTGATTTAAAGGAAAATGTTGGGCAAAAATATGCATTTTTTGCCCCGTTCTGCGGCCGCAGAACCACTCTACGGACCGCAGATTGGTCGCGGAGTGAGGCAGTTTTCTGGGGCTTTTTTGATGTCGATTTCGTGGTCAATTTTTGCGATCGCATAACCGTTTCGCGGGCCGCACTTTTGGTCGCACAGTCATCCTTAGACTTTTGCGAAGGGAGGTTCGGACTTTTTGGATTGAATAGTGCCTGGGGATTTAAAGGAAAATGTTGGGCAGAAGTAGGCATTTCTGTGCCCCGTTCTACGCCCGCAGAACCACACTTCGGACCGCAGAATGGTCGTAGAGTGAGGCAGTTTTCAAGGGCATTTTTTATGTCGATTTCGCGGCTATTTTTGCGATCGCGTAACCGTTTCGCGGGCCGCACTTTGGTCGCATAGTCATCTTTATACTTTTGCAAAGGGAGTTTCAGACTTTTTGGATTGAATAGTGCCTGGTGATTTAAAGGAAAATGTTGGGCAGAAGTAGGCATTTCAGTGGCCCGTTCTGCGGTCGCAGAACCTCTCTGCGCACCGTAGAATGGTTGCAAAGTGAGGCAGTTTTTTGGGGCATTTTTGATGTCAATTTTGCGGCTATTTCTGCGATCGCATAATCGTTTCGCGGGCCGCACTTTGGTCGCATAGTCATCCTTAGAATTTTACGAAGGGAGGTTCAGACTTTTTGGATTGAATAGTGCCTGGTGATTTAAAGGAAAATGTTGGGCAGAAATAGGCATTTTCTTGCCCCGTTCTGCGGCTGCAGAACCACTCTACAGACCGCAGATTGATCGCGGAGTGAGGCAGTTTTCTGGGGCTTTTTTGATGTCGATTTCGTGGTCAATTTCAGCGATCGCATAACCATTTCGCGGGTCGCACTTTTGGTCGCACAGTCATCCTTAGACTTTTGCGAAAGGAGGTTCAGACTTTTTGGATTGAATAGTGCCTGGTGATTTAAAGGAAAATGTTGGGCAGAAGTAGGCATTTCTGTGCCCCGTTTTGCGGCCGCAGAACCTCTCTTCAGACCGCAGAATCATCGCAGAGTGAGGCAGTTTTCTGGGGAGTTTTTGATGTCGATTTTGCGGCTATTTCTGCGATCGCATAACCATTTCGCGGGCCGCACTTTGGTCGCACAGTCATCCTTAGACTTTTACGAAGGGAGGTTCGGACTTTTTGGATTGAATAGTGCCTGGTGATTTAAAGGAAAATGTTGGGTAGAAGTAGGCATTTTTTGTGCCCCGTTCTGCAGCCACAGAACCACTCTACGGACCACAGATTGGTCGCGGAGTGAGGCAGTTTTCTGGGGCTTTTTTGATGTCTATTTCGTGGTTAATTTCTACGATCGCATAACCGTTTCGCGGGCCGTATAACGGTCGCACAGTCATCCTTAGACTTTTGCGAAGGGAGGTTCGGAGTTATTGGATTGAATAGTGCCTGGTGATTCAAAGGAAACTATTGGGCAGAAGTAGGCATTTCTGTGCCCCGTACTGCGGCCGCAGAACCACTCTTCGGACCGCAGAATGGTCGTAGAGTGAGGCAGTTTTCAGGGGTGTTTTTTATGTCGATATCGCGGCTATTTCTGCCATCGCATAACCATTTCGCGAGCCGCACTTTGGTCGCACAATCATCCTTAGACTTTTACGAAGGGAGGTTCGGACTTTTTGAATTGAATAGTGCTTGGTGATTTAAAGGAAAATGTTGGGCAAAAATATGCATTTTTTGCCCCGTTCTGCGGCCGCAGAACCACTCTACGGACCGCAGATTGGTCGCGGAGTGAGGCAGTTTTCTGGGGCTTTTTTGATGTCGATTTCGTGGTCAATTTTTGCGATCGCATAACCGTTTCGCGGGCCGCACTTTTGGTCGCACAGTCATCCTTAGACTTTTGCGAAGGGAGGTTCGGACTTTTTGGATTGAATAGTGCCTGGGGATTTAAAGGAAAATGTTGGGCAGAAGTAGGCATTTCTGTGCCCCGTTCTACGCCCGCAGAACCACACTTCGGACCGCAGAATGGTCGTAGAGTGAGGCAGTTTTCAAGGGCATTTTTTATGTCGATTTCGCGGCTATTTTTGCGATCGCGTAACCGTTTCGCGGGCCGCACTTTGGTCGCATAGTCATCTTTATACTTTTGCAAAGGGAGTTTCAGACTTTTTGGATTGAATAGTGCCTGGTGATTTAAAGGAAAATGTTGGGCAGAAGTAGGCATTTCAGTGGCCCGTTCTGCGGTCGCAGAACCTCTCTGCGCACCGTAGAATGGTTGCAAAGTGAGGCAGTTTTTTGGGGCATTTTTGATGTCAATTTTGCGGCTATTTCTGCGATCGCATAACCGTTTCGCGGGCCGCACTTTGGTCGCATAGTCATCCTTAGAATTTTACGAAGGGAGGTTCAGACTTTTTGGATTGAATAGTGCCTGGTGATTTAAAGGAAAATGTTGGGCAGAAATAGGCATTTTCTTGCCCCGTTCTGCGGCTGCAGAACCACTCTACAGACCGCAGATTGATCGCGGAGTGAGGCAGTTTTCTGGGGCTTTTTTGATGTCGATTTCGTGGTCAATTTCAGCGATCGCATAACCATTTCGCGGGTCGCACTTTTGGTCGCACAGTCATCCTTAGACTTTTGCGAAAGGAGGTTCAGACTTTTTGGATTGAATAGTGCCTGGTGATTTAAAGGAAAATGTTGGGCAGAAGTAGGCATTTCTGTGCCCCGTTTTGCGGCCGCAGAACCTCTCTTCAGACCGCAGAATCATCGCAGAGTGAGGCAGTTTTCTGGGGAGTTTTTGATGTCGATTTTGCGGCTATTTCTGCGATCGCATAACCATTTCGCGGGCCGCACTTTGGTCGCACAGTCATCCTTAGACTTTTACGAAGGGAGGTTCGGACTTTTTGGATTGAATAGTGCCTGGTGATTTAAAGGAAAATGTTGGGTAGAAGTAGGCATTTTTTGTGCCCCGTTCTGCAGCCACAGAACCACTCTACGGACCACAGATTGGTCGCGGAGTGAGGCAGTTTTCTGGGGCTTTTTTGATGTCTATTTCGTGGTTAATTTCTACGATCGCATAACCGTTTCGCGGGCCGTATAACGGTCGCACAGTCATCCTTAGACTTTTGCGAAGGGAGGTTCGGAGTTTTTGGATTGAATAGTGCCTGGTGATTCAAAGGAAACTATTGGGCAGAAGTAGGCATTTCTGTGCCCCGTACTGCGGCCGCAGAACCACTCTTCGGACCGCAGAATGGTCGTAGAGTGAGGCAGTTTTCAGGGGTGTTTTTTATGTCGATATCGCGGCTATTTCTGCCATCGCATAACCATTTCGCGGACCGCACTTTGTTCGCATAGTCATCCTTAGACTTTTGCAAAGGGAGTTTCAGACTTTTTGGATTGAATAAAGCCTGGTGATTTAAAGGAAAATGTTGGGCAGAAGTAGGCATTTTTGTGGCCCGTTCGGCGGCCGCAGAACCTCTCTGCGGACCGTAGAATGGTCGCAGAGTGAGGCAGTTTTCTGGGGCATTTTTGATGTCGATTTCGCGGCTATTTCTGCGATCGCATAACCGTTTCGCGTGCAGCACTTTGGTCGCACAGTCATCCTTAGACTTTTACGAAGGGAGGTTCGGACTTTTTTGATTGAATAGTGCCTGGTGATTTAAAGGAACATGTTGGGCAGAAGTAGGCATTTTTGTGCCCCGTTCTGCGGCCGCAGAACCACTCTGCGGACCGCAGATTGGTCGCAGAGTGAGGCGGTTTTCAGAGGCATTTTTTATGTCGATTTCGCGGCTATTTTTGCGATCGCGTAACCATTTTGCGGGCCACACTTTGGTCGCATAGTCATCCTTAGACTTTTGCAAAGGGAGTTTCAAACTTTTTGGATTGAATAGTACCTGGTGATTTAAAAGGAAAATGTTTGTCAGAAGTAGGGATTTCAGTGGCCCGTTCTACGGCCGCAGAACCTCTCTACGGGCCGTAGAATGGTCGCAAAGTGAGGGAGTTTTCTGGGGCGTTTTTGATGTCGATTTCGCGGCTATTTCTGCGATCGCATAACCGTTTCGCAGGCCGCACTTTGGTCGTACAGTCATCCTTAGACTTTTACGAAGGGAGGTTCGGACTTTTTGGATTGAACAATGCCTCGTGATTTAACGGAAAATGTTGGGCAGAAGTAGGCATTTCTGTGCCCCGTTGTGCAGCCGCAGAACCACTCTACGGACCGCAGAATGGTCGCAGAGTGAGGCAGTTTTCTGGGGGATTTTTGATGTCGATTTCGCGGCAATTTCTGCGATCGCATAACCGTTTTGCGGGCCGCACTTTGGTCGCACAATCATCCTTAGACTTTTACGAAGGGAGGTTTGGACTTTTTGGATTGAATAGTGCCTGGTGATTTAAAGGAAAATGTTGGGTAGAAGTAGGCATTTCTGTGCCCCGTTCTAAGGCCGCAAAACCACTCTACGGACCGCAGAATGGTCGCAGAGTGAGGCAGTTTTCTGGGGGATTTTTGATGTTGATTTCGCAGTAATTTCTGCGATCGCATAACCGTTTTGCGGGCCGCACTTTGGTCGCACAATCATCCTTAGACTTTTACGAAGGGAGGTTCGGACTTTTGGGATTGAATAGTGCCTGGTGATTTATAGGAAAATGTTGTGTAGAAGTAGGCATTTTTATGCCCCGTTCTGCGGCCGCAGAACCACTCTACGGACCGTAGATTGGTCGCGGAGTGAGGCAGTTTTTAGGGGCTTTTTTGATGTCGATTTCGTGGTCAATTTCTACGATCGCATAACCGTTTCGCGGGCCGCACTTTTGGTCGCACAGTCATCCTTAGACTTTTGCCAAGGGAGGTTCAGACTTTTTGGATTGAATAGTGCCTGGTGATTTAAAGGAAAATGTTGGGCAGAAGAAGGCATTTCTGTGCCCCGTTCTGCGGCCGCAGAACCACTCTTCGGACCGCAGAATGGTCGTAGAGTGAGGCAGTTTTCAGGGGCATTTTTTATGTCGATTTCGTGGCTATTTTTGCGATCGCGTAACCGTTTCATGGGCCGCACTTTGGTCGCACAGTCATCCTTAGACTTTTACGAAGGGAGGCTCGGACTTTTTGGATTGGATAGTGCCTGGTGATTTAAAGGAAAATGTTGGGTAGAAGTAGGCATTTTTGTGCCCCGTTCTGCAGCGGCAGATCCACTCTACGGACCGCAGATTGGTCGCGGAGTGAGGCAGTTTTCAGGGGCATTTTTTATGTCGATTTTGCAGCTATTTGTATGATCGCATAACCGTTTCGCGTACCGCACTTTGGTCGCACAGTCATCCTTAGACTTTTACGGAGGGAGGTTCAGACTTTTTGGATTGAATAGTGCCTGGTGATTTAAAGGAAAATGTTGGGTAGAAGTAGGCATTTTTGTGCCCCGTTCTGCAGCCGCAGAACCACTCTACGGACCGCAGATTGGTTGCGGAGTGAGGCAGTTTTCTGGGGCATTTTTGATGTCGATTTCGTGGTCAATTTCTGCGATCGCATAACCGTTTCGCTGGCCGCACTTTGGTCGGCACAGTCATCCTTACACTTTTACGAAGGAAGGTTCGGACTTTTTGGATTGAATAGTGCCTGGTGATTTAAAGGAAAATGTTGGGCAGAAGTAGGCATTTCTGTGCCCCGTTCTGCGGCCGCAGAACCACTCTACGGACCGCAGATTGGTCGCGGAGTGAGGCAGTTTTCTGGGGCTTTTTTGATGTCGATTTCGCGGTTAATTTCTGCGATCGCATAACTGTTTCGCTGGCCGCACTTTGGTCGCACAGTCATCCTTACACTTTTACGAAGGAAGGTTCGGACTTTTTGGATTGAATAGTGCCTGGTGATTTAAAGGAAAATGTTGGGAAGAAGTAGGCATTTCAGTGGCCCGTTCTGCGGCCGCAGAACCTCTCTGCAGACCGTAGAATGGTCGGAAAGTGAGGCTGTTTTCTGAGGCATTTTTGTTGTCGATTTCACGGCTATTTCTGCGATCGCATAACCATTTCGCGGGCCGCACTTTGGTCGCACATTCATCCTTACACTTTTACGAAGGAAGGTTCGGACTTTTTGGATTGAATAGTGCCTGGTGATTTAAAGGAAAATGTTGGGCAGAAGTAGGCATTTCTGTGCCCCGTTGTGCGGCCGCAGAACCACTCTACGGACCGCAGAATGGTCGCAGAGTGAGGCAGTTTTCTGGGGCATTTTTGATGTCGATTTCACGGCAATTTTTGCGATCGCATAACCGTTTTGCGGGCCACACTTTGGTCGCACAGTCATCCTTAGACTTTTACGAAGGGAGGTTCGAACTTTTTGGATTGAATAGTGCCTGGTGATTTAAAGGAAAATGTTGTGTAGAAGTAGGCATTTTTGTGCCCCGTTCTGCGGCCGCAGAACCACTCTATGGACCGTAGATTGGTCGCGGAGTGAGGCAGTTTTCTGGGGCTTTTTTGATGTCAATTTCGTGGTCAATTTCTACGATCGCATAACCATTTCGCGGGCCGCACTTTTGGTCGCACAGTCATCCTTAGACTTTTGCGAAGGGAGGTTCGGACTTTTTGGATTGAATAGTGCCTGGTGATTTAAAGGAAAATGTTGGGCAGAAGTAGGCATTTCTGTGCCCCGTTCTGCGGCCGCAGAACCACTCTTCGGACCGCAGAATGGTCGTAGAGTGAGGTAGTTTTCAGGGGTGTTTTTTATGTCGATTTCGCGGCTATTTTTGCGATCGCGTAACCGTTTCGCGGGCCTCACTTTGGTCGCATAGTCATCCTTAGACTTTTGCAAAGGGAGTTTCAGACTTTTTGGATTGAATAGTGCCTGGTGATTTAAAGGAAAATGTTGGGCAAAAGTAGGCATTTCAGTGGCCCGTTCTGCTGCTGCAGAACCTCTATGCGGACCATAGAATGGTCGTAGAGTGAGGCAGTTTTCAGGGGCGTTTTTTATGTTGATTTCGCCTCTATTTCTGCGATCGCATAACCGTTTCGCGGGCCGCACTTTGGTCGCACAGTCATCCTTAGACTTTTACGAAGGGAGGTTCAGACTTTTTGGATTGAATAGTGCCTCGTGATTTAAAGGAAAATGTTGGGTAGAAGTAGGCATTTTTGTGCCCCGTTCTGCGGCTGCAGAACCACTCTACGGACTGCAGATTGGTCGCGGAGTGAGGCAGTTTTCTGGGGCTTTTTTAATGTCGATTTCGTGGTCAATTTCTGCGATCGCATAACCGTTTCGCAGGCCGCACTTTTGGTCGTACAGTCATCCTTAGACTTTTGCGAAGGGAGGTTCGGACTTTTTGGATTGAATAGTGCCTGGTGATTTAAAGGAAAATGTTGGGAAGAAGTAGGCATTTCTGTGCCCCGTTCTGCGGCCGCAAAACCACTCTTCGGACCGCAGAATGGTCGTAGAGTGAGGCAGTTTTCAGGGGCATTTTTTATGTCGATTTTTGCGGCTATTTTTGCGATCGCGTAACCGTTTCGCGGGCCGCACTTTGGTCGCACAGTCATCCTTAGACTTTTGCAAAGGGAGGTTCAGACTTTTTGGATTGAATAGTGCCTGGTGATTTAAAGAAAAATGTTGGGCAGAAGTAGGCATTTCTGTGCCCCGTTCTGCGGCCGCAGAACCTCTCTGCGGGCCGTAGAATGGTCGCAGAGTGAGGCAGTTTTCTGGGGAGTTTTTGATGTCGATTTCGCGGCTATTTCTGCGATCGCATAACCATTTCGCGAGCCGCACTTTGGTCGCACAATCATCCTTAGACTTTTACGAAGGGAGGTTCGGACTTTTTGAATTGAATAGTGCCTGGTGATTTAAAGGAAAATGTTGGGCAGAAATATGCATTTTTTGCCCCGTTCTGCGGCCGCAGAACCACTCTACGGACCGCAGATTGGTCGCGGAGTGAGGCAGTTTTCTGGGGCTTTTTTGATGTCGATTTCGTGGTCAATTTTTGCGATCGCATAACCGTTTCGCGGGCCGCACTTTTGGTCGCACAGTCATCCTTAGACTTTTGCGAAGGGAGGTTCGGACTTTTTGGATTGAATAGTGCCTGGGGATTTAAAGGAAAATGTTGGGCAGAAGTAGGCATTTCTGTGCCCCGTTCTACGCCCGCAGAACCACTCTTCGGACCGCAGAATGGTCGTAGAGTGAGGCAGTTTTCAAGGGCATTTTTATGTCGATTTCGCGGCTATTTTTGCGATCGCGTAACCGTTTCGCGGGCCGCACTTTGGTCGCATAGTCATCTTTATACTTTTGCAAAGGGAGTTTCAGACTTTTTGGATTGAATAGTGCCTGGTGATTTAAAGGAAAATGTTGGGCAAAAGTAGGCATTTCAGTGGCCCGTTCTGCGGCTGCAGAACCTCTCTGCGGGCCGTCGAATGGTCGCAGAGTGAGGCAGTTTTCTGGGGAGTTTTTGATTTCGATTTCGCGGCTATTTCTGTGATCGCATAACCGTTGCGCGGGCCGGACTTTGGTTGCACAGTCATCCTTAGACTTTTATGAAGGGAGGTTCGGACTTTTTGGATTGAATAGTGCCTGGTGATTTAAAGGAAAATGTTGTGTAGAAGTAGGCATTTTTGTGCCCCGTTCTGCGGCCGCAGAACCACTCTACGGACCGCAGATTGGTCGCGGAGTGAGGCAGTTTTCAGGGGCTTTTTTGATGTCGATTTCGGGGTCAATTTCAGCGATCGCATAACCATTTCGCGGGCCGCACTTTTGTTCACACAGTCATCCTTAGACTTTTGCGAAGGGAGGTTCGGACTTTTTTGATTGAATAATGCCTGGTGATTTAAAGGAAAATGTTTGGTAGAAGTAGGCATTTTTGTGCCCCGTTCTGCGGCCGCAGAACCACTCTACGGACCGTAGATTGGTCGCGGAGTGAGGCAGTTTTCAGGGGCTTTTTTGATGTCGATTTCGTGGTCAATTTCTACGATCGCATAACCGTTTCGCGGGCCGCACTTTTGGTCGCACAGTCATCCTTAGACTTTTGCCAAGGGAGGTTCGGACTTTTTGGATTGAATAGTGCCTGGTGATTTAAAGGAAAATGTTGGGCAGAAGAAGGCATTTCTGTGCCCCGTTCTGCGGCCGCAGAACCACTCTTCGGACCGCAGAATGGTCGTAGAGTGAGGCAGTTTTCAGGGGCATTTTTTATGTCGATTTCGTGGCTATTTTTGCGATCGCGTAACCGTTTCACCGGCCGCACTTTGGTCGCACAGTCATCCTTAGACTTTTACGAAGGGAGGCTCGGACTTTTTGGATTGGATAGTGCCTGGTGATTTAAAGGAAAATGTTGGGTAGAAGTAGGCATTTTTGTGCCCCGTTCTGCAGCCGCAGATCCACTCTACGGACCGCAGATTGGTCGCGGAGTGAGGCAGTTTTCAGGGGCGCTTTTTATGTCGATTTTGCGGCTATTTGTGTGATCGCATAACCGTTTCGCGTACCGCACTTTGGTCGCACAGTCATCCTTAGACTTTTACGGAGGGAGGTTCAGACTTTTTGGATTGAATAGTGCCTGGTGATTTAAAGGAAAATGTTGGGTAGAAGTAGGCATTTTTGTGCCCCGTTCTGCAGCCGCAGAACCACTCTACGGACCGCAGATTGGTTGCGGAGTGAGGCAGTTTTCTGGGGCATTTTTGATGTCGATTTCGTGGTCAATTTCTGCGATCGCATAACCGTTTCGCTGGCCGCACTTTGGTCGCACAGTCATCCTTACACTTTTACGAAGGAATGTTCGGACTTTTTGGATTGAATAGTGCCTGGTGATTTAAAGGAAAATGTTGGGCAGAAGTAGGCATTTCTGTGCCCCGTCCTGCGGCCGCAGAACCACTCTACGGACCGCAGATTGGTCGCGGAGTGAGGCAGTTTTCTGGGGCTTTTTTGATGTCGATTTCGCGGTCAATTTCTGCGATCGCATAACTGTTTTGCTGGCCGCACTTTGGTCGCACAGTCATCCTTACACTTTTACGAAGGAAGGTTCGGACTTTTTGGATTGAATAGTACCTGGTGATTTAAAGGAAAATGTTGGGAAGAAGTAGGCATTTCAGTGGCCCGTTCTGCGGCCGCAGAACCTCTCTGCAGACCGTAGAATGGTCGGAAAGTGAGGCAGTTTTCTGAGGCATTTTTGTTGTCGATTTCACGGTTATTTCTGCGATCGCATAACTATTTCGCGGGCCGCACTTTGGTCGTACAGTCATCCTTAGCCTTTTACGAAGGGAGGTTCGGACTTTTTGGATTGAATAGTGCCTGGTGATTTAAAGGAAAATGTTGGGCAGAAGTAGGCATTTCTGTGCCCCGTTGTGCGGCCGCAGAACCACTCTACGGACCGCAGAATGGTCGCAGAGTGAGGCAGTTTTCTGGGGCATTTTTGATGTCGATTTCACGGCAATTTTTGCGATCGCATAACCGTTTTGCGGGCCACACTTTGGTCGCACAGTCATCCTTAGACTTTTACGAAGGGAGGTTCGAACTTTTTGGATTGAATAGTGCCTGGTGATTTAAAGGAAAATGTTGTGTAGAAGTAGGCATTTTTGTGCCCCGTTCTGCGGCCGCAGAACCACTCTATGGACCGTAGATTGGTCGCGGAGTGAGGCAGTTTTCTGGGGCTTTTTTGATGTCAATTTCGTGGTCAATTTCTACGATCGCATAACCATTTCGCGGGCCGCACTTTTGGTCGCACAGTCATCCTTAGACTTTTGCGAAGGGAGGTTCGGACTTTTTGGATTGAATAGTGCCTGGTGATTTAAAGGAAAATGTTGGGCAGAAGTAGGCATTTCTGTGCCCCGTTCTGCGGCCGCAGAACCACTCTTCGGACCGCAGAATGGTCGTAGAGTGAGGTAGTTTTCAGGGGTGTTTTTTATGTCGATTTTGCGGCTATTTTTGCGATCGCGTAACCGTTTCGCAGGCCTCACTTTGGTCGCATAGTCATCCTTAGACTTTTGCAAAGGGAGTTTCAGACTTTTTGGATTGAATAGTGCCTGGTGATTTAAAGGAAAATGTTGGGCAAAAGTAGGCATTTCAGTGGCCCGTTCTGCGGCTGCAGAACCTCTCTGCGGGCCATAGAATGGTCGTAGAGTGAGGCAGTTTTCAGGGGCATTTTTTATATTGATTTCGCCTCTATTTCTGCGATCGCATAACCGTTTCGCGGGCCGCACTTTGGTCGCACAGTCATCCTTAGACTTTTACGAAGGGAGGTTCAGACTTTTTGGATTGAATAGTGCCTGGTGATTTAAAGGAAAATGTTGTGTAGAAGTAGGCATTTTTGTGCCCCGTTCTGCGGCCGCAGAACCACTCTATGGACCGTAGATTGGTCGCGGAGTGAGGCAGTTTTCTGGGGCTTTTTTGATGTCAATTTCGTGGTCAATTTCTACGATCGCATAACCATTTCGCGGGCCGCACTTTTGGTCGCACAGTCATCCTTAGACTTTTGCGAAGGGAGGTTCGGACTTTTTGGATTGAATAGTGCCTGGTGATTTAAAGGAAAATGTTGGGCAGAAGTAGGCATTTCTGTGCCCCGTTCTGCGGCCGCAGAACCACTCTTCGGACCGCAGAATGGTCGTAGAGTGAGGTAGTTTTCAGGGGTGTTTTTTATGTCGATTTCGCGGCTATTTTTGCGATCGCGTAACCGTTTCGCGGGCCTCACTTTGGTCGCATAGTCATCCTTAGACTTTTGCAAAGGGAGTTTCAGACTTTTTGGATTGAATAGTGCCTGGTGATTTAAAGGAAAATGTTGGGCAAAAGTAGGCATTTCAGTGGCCCGTTCTGCTGCTGCAGAACCTCTATGCGGACCATAGAATGGTCGTAGAGTGAGGCAGTTTTCAGGGGCATTTTTTATGTTGATTTCGCCTCTATTTCTGCGATCGCATAACCGTTTCGCGGGCCGCACTTTGGTCGCACAGTCATCCTTAGACTTTTACGAAGGGAGGTTCAGACTTTTTGGATTGAATAGTGCCTCGTGATTTAAAGGAAAATGTTGGGTAGAAGTAGGCATTTTTGTGCCCCGTTCTGCGGCTGCAGAACCACTCTACGGACTGCAGATTGGTCGCGGAGTGAGGCAGTTTTCTGGGGCTTTTTTAATGTCGATTTCGTGGTCAATTTCTGCGATCGCATAACCGTTTCGCAGGCCGCACTTTTGGTCGTACAGTCATCCTTAGACTTTTGCGAAGGGAGGTTCGGACTTTTTGGATTGAATAGTGCCTGGTGATTTAAAGGAAAATGTTGGGAAGAAGTAGGCATTTCTGTGCCCCGTTCTGCGGCCGCAGAACCACTCTTCGGACCGCAGAATGGTCGTAGAGTGAGGCAGTTTTCAGGGGCATTTTTTATGTCGATTTTCGCGGCTATTTTTGCGATCGCGTAACCGTTTCGCGGGCCGCACTTTGGTCGCACAGTCATCCTTAGACTTTTGCAAAGGGAGGTTCAGACTTTTTGGATTGAATAGTGCCTGGTGATTTAAAGAAAAATGTTGGGCAGAAGTAGGCATTTCTGTGCCCCGTTCTGCGGCCGCAGAACCTCTCTGCGGGCCGTAGAATGGTCGCAGAGTGAGGCAGTTTTCTGGGGAGTTTTTGATGTCGATTTCGTGGTCAATTTTTGCGATCGCATAACCGTTTCGCGGGCCGCACTTTTGGTCGCACAGTCATCCTTAGACTTTTGCGAAGGGAGGTTCGGACTTTTTGGATTGAATAGTGCCTGGGGATTTAAAGGAAAATGTTGGGCAGAAGTAGGCATTTCTGTGCCCCGTTCTACGCCCGCAGAACCACTCTTCGGACCGCAGAATGGTCGTAGAGTGAGGCAGTTTTCAAGGGCATTTTTTATGTCGATTTCGCGGCTATTTTTGCGATCGCGTAACCGTTTCGCGGGCCGCACTTTGGTCGCATAGTCATCTTTATACTTTTGCAAAGGGAGTTTCAGACTTTTTGGATTGAATAGTGCCTGGTGATTTAAAGGAAAATGTTGGGCAAAAGTAGGCATTTCAGTGGCCCGTTCTGCGGCTGCAGAACCTCTCTGCGGGCCGTCGAATGGTCGCAGAGTGAGGCAGTTTTCTGGGGAGTTTTTGATTTCGATTTCGCGGCTATTTCTGTGATCGCATAACCGTTGCGCGGGCCGGACTTTGGTTGCACAGTCATCCTTAGACTTTTATGAAGGGAGGTTCGGACTTTTTGGATTGAATAGTGCCTGGTGATTTAAAGGAAAATGTTGTGTAGAAGTAGGCATTTTTGTGCCCCGTTCTGCGGCCGCAGAACCACTCTACGGACCGCAGATTGGTCGCGGAGTGAGGCAGTTTTCAGGGGCTTTTTTGATGTCGATTTCGGGGTCAATTTCAGCGATCGCATAACCATTTCGCGGGCCGCACTTTTGGTCACACAGTCATCCTTAGACTTTTGCGAAGGGAGGTTCGGACTTTTTTGATTGAATAGTGCCTGGTGATTTAAAGGAAAATGTTTGGTAGAAGTAGGCATTTTTGTGCCCCGTTCTGCGGCCGCATAACCACTCTACGGACCGCAGATTGGTCGCGGAGTGAGGTAGTTTTCTAGGGCTTTTTTGATGTCGATTTCGTGGTCAATTTCTGCGATCGCATAACCGTTTCGCGGGCTGCACTTTTGGTCGCACAGTCATCCTTAGACTTTTGCGATGGGAGGTTCGGACTTTTTGGATTTAATAGTGCCTGGTGATATAAAGGAAAATGTTGGGCAGAAGTAGGCATTTCTGTGCCCCGTACTGCGGCCGCAGAACCACTCTTCGGACCGCAGAATGGTCGTAGAGTGAGGAAGTTTTCAGGGGCGTTTTTATGTCGATTTCGAGGCTATTTTTGCAATCACGTGACCGTTTTGCGGGCTGCACTTTCGTCGCATAGTCATCCTTAGACTTTTGCAAAGGGAGTTTCAGACTTTTTGGATTGAATAGTGCCTGGTGATTTAAAGAAAAATGTTGGGCAGAAGTAGGCATTTCAGTGGCCCGTTCTGCGGCCGCAGAACCTCTCTGCGGACCGTAGAATGGTCGCAAAGTGAGGCATTTTTCTGGGGCATTTTTGATGTCGATTTTGCGGCTATTTCTGCGATCGCATAACCGTTTTGCGGGCCGCACTTTGGTCGCACTGTCATCCTTAGACTTTTACGAAGGGAGGTTCGGACTTTTTGGATTGAATAGTGCCTGGTGATTTAAAGGAAAATGATGGGCAGAAGTAGGCATTTTTGTGCCCCGTTCTGCGGCCGCAGAACCACTCTACAGACTGCAGATTGGTCGCGGAGTGAGGCAGTTTTCTGGGGCTTTTTTGATGTCGATTTTGTGGTCAATTTCAGCGATCGCATAACCATTTCGCGTGCCGCACTTTTGGTCACACTGTCATCCTTAGACTTTTGCGAAGGGAGGTTCGGACTTTTTGGATTGAATAGTGCCTGGTGATTTAAAGGAAAATGTTGGGCAGAAGTAGGCATTTCTGTGCCCCGTTTTGCGACCGCAGAACCTCTCTTCGGACCGCAGAATGGTCGCAGAGTGAGGCAGTTTTCTGGGGAGTTTTTGATGTCGATTCCGCAGCTATTTCTGCGATCGCATAACCGTTTCGCGGGCCGCACTTTGGTCGCACAGTCATCCTTAGACTTTTACGAAGGGAGGTTCGGACTTTTTGGATTGAATAGTGCCTGGTGATTTAATGGAAAATGTTGGGTAGAAGTAGGCATTTTTGTGCCCCGTTCTGCGGCCGCAGAACCACTCTTCGGACCGCAGAATGGTCGTAGAGTGAGGCAGTTTTCAGGGCCGTTTTTTATGTCGATTTCACGGATATTTTTACGATCGCGTAACCGTTTCGCGGGCCGCACTCTGGTCGCATAGTCATCCTTAGACTTTTGCAAAGGGAGTTTTAGACTTTTTGGATTGAATAGTGCCTGGTGATTTAAAGGAAAATGTTGGGCAGAAGTAGGCATTTCAGTGGCCCGTTCTGCGGCCGCAGAACCTCTCTACGGACCGTAGAATGGTCGCAAAGTGAGGAAGTTTTCTGGGGCATTTTTGATGTCGATTTCGCGGCTATTTTTGCGATCGCATAACCGTTTCGCGGGCTACACTTTGGTCGCACAGTCATCCTTAGACTTTTACGAAGGGAGGTTTGGACTTTTTGGATTGAATAGTGCGTGGTGATTTAAAGGAAAATGTTTGGCAGAAGTAGGCATTTCTGTGCCCCGTTGTGTGGCCGCAGAACCACTCTACGGACCGCAGAATGGTCGTAGAGTGAGGCAGTTTTCTGGGGCATTTTTGATGTCGATTTCGGGGCAATTTCTGCGATCGCATAACTGTTTTGTGGGCCACACTTTGGTCGCACAGTCATCCTTAGACTTTTACGAAGGGAGGTTCAAACTTTTTGGATTGAATAGCACCTGGTGATTTAAAAGAAAATATTGTGTAGAAGTAGGTATTTTTGTGCCCCGTTCTGCGGCCGCATAACCACTCTACGGACCGTAGATTGGTCGCGGAGTGAGGCAGTTTTCTGGGGCTTTTTTGATGTCAATTTCGTGGTCAATTTCTACGATCGCATAACCGTTTCGCGGGCCGCACTTTTGGTCGCACAGTCATCCTTAGACTTTTTTGAAGGTAGGTTCGGACTTTTTGGATTGAATAGTTCTTGGTGATTTAAAGGAAAATGTTTGGTAGAAGTAGGCATTTTTGTGCCCCATTCTGCAGCCGCAGAACCAATCTACGGACCGCAGATTGGTCGCGGAGTGAGGTAGTTTTCTAGGGCTTTTTTGATGTCGATTTCGTGGTCAATTTCTGCGATCCCATAACCGTTTTACGGGCCGCACTTTTGGTCGCACAGTCATCCTTAGACTTTTACGATGGGAGGTTCGGACTTTTTGGATTTAATAGTGCCTGGTGATATAAAGGAAAATTTTTGGCAGAAGTAGGCATTTCTGTGCCCCGTACTGCGGCCGCAGAACCACTCTTCGGACCGCAGAATGGTCGTAGAGTGAGGCAGTTTTCAGGGGCGTTTTTTATGTCAATTTCGAGGCTATTTTTGCGATCGCGTGACCGTTTCGCGGGCCGCACTTTCGTTGCATAGTCATCCTTAGACTTTTGCAAAGGGAGTTTCAGACTTTTTGGATTGAATAGTGCCTGGTGATTTAAAGGAAAATGTTGGGCAGAAGTAGGCATTTCAGTGGCCCGTTCTGCGGCCGCAGAACCTCTCTGCGGACCGTAGAATGGTCGCAAAGTGAGGCATTTTTCTGGGGCATTTTTGATGTCAATTTCGCGGCTATTTCTGCGATCGCATAACCGTTTCGCGCGCTGCACTTTGGTCGCACTGTCATCCTTAGACTTTTACGAAGGGAGGTTCGGACTTTTTGGATTGAATAGTGCCTGGTGATTTAAAGGAAAATGTTGGGCAGAAGTAGGCATTTTTGTGCCCCGTTCTGCGGCCGCAGAACCACTCTACAGTCCGCAGATTGGTCGCGGAGTGAGGCAGTTTTCTGGGGCTTTTTTGATGTCGATTTCGTGGTCAATTTCAGCGATCGCATAACCATTTCGCGGGCCGCACTTTTGGTCGCACAGTCATCCTTAGACTTTTGCGAAGGGAGGTTCAGACTTTTTGGATTGAATAGTGCCTGGTGATTTAAAGGAAAATGTTCTGTAGAAGTAGGCATTTTTGTGCCCCGTTCTGAGGCCGCAGAACCACTCTACGGACCGCAGATTGGTCGCGGAGTGAGGCAGTTTTCAGGGGCTTTTTTGATGTCGATTTCGGGGTCAATTTCAGCGATCGCATAACCATTTCGCGGGCCGCACTTTTGGTCACACAGTCATCCTTAGACTTTTGCGAAGGGAGGTTCGGACTTTTTGGATTGAATAGTGCCTGGTGATTTAAAGGAAAATGTTTGGTAGAAGTAGGCATTTTTGTGCCCCGTTCTGCGGCCGCAGAACCACTCTACGGACCGCAGATTGGTCGCGGAGTGAGGTAGTTTTCTAGGGCTTTTTTGATGTCGATTTCGTGGTCAATTTCTGCGATCGCATAACTGTTTCGCGGGCCGCACTTTTGGTCGAACAGTCATCCTTAGACTTTTGCGATGGGAGGTTCGGACTTTTTGGATTTAATAGTGCCTGGTGATATAAAGGAAAATATTGGGCAGAAGTAGGCATTTCTGTGCCCCGTACTGCGGCCGCAGAACCACTCTTCGGACCGCAGAATGGTCGTAGAGTGAGGAAGTTTTCAGGGGCGTTTTTATGTCGACTTCGAGGCTATTTTTGCAATCGCGTGACCGTTTTGCGGGCCGCACTTTCGTCGCATAGTCATCCTTAGACTTTTGCAAAGGGAGTTTCAGACTTTTTGGATTGAATAGTGCCTGGTGATTTAAAGGAAAATGTTGGGCAGAAGTAGGCATTTCAGTGGCCCGTTCTGCGGCCGCAGAACCTCTCTGCGGACCGTAGAATGGTCGCAAAGTGAGGCATTTTTCTGGGGCATTTTTGATGTCGATTTTGCGGCTATTTCTGCGATCGCATAACCGTTTTGCGGGCCGCACTTTGGTCGCACTGTCATCCTTAGACTTTTACGATGGGAGGTTCGGACTTTTTGGATTGAATAGTGCCTGGTGATTTGAAGGAAAATGTTGGGCAGAAGTAGGCATTTTTGTGCCCCGTTCTGCGGCCGCAGAACCACTCTACAGACTGCAGATTGGTCGCGGAGTGAGGCAGTTTTCTGGGGCTTTTTTGATGTCGATTTCGTGGTCAATTTCAGCGATCGCATAACCATTTCGCGGGCCGCACTTTT
The DNA here is from genome assembly GCF_000715075.1 of Nicotiana tabacum. NCBI lineage: Eukaryota > Viridiplantae > Streptophyta > Magnoliopsida > Solanales > Solanaceae > Nicotiana > Nicotiana tabacum. The sequence goes on along the minus strand of NW_027438704.1, from coordinate 16,652 downwards.
GGTCGCACTGTCATCCTTAGACTTTTGCGAAGGGAGGTTCAGACTTTTTGGATTGAATAGTGCCTGGTGATTTAAAGGAAAATGTTCTGTAGAAGTAGGCATTTTTGTGCCCCGTTCTGAGGCCGCAGAACCACTCTACGGACCGCAGATTGGTCGCGGAGTGAGGCAGTTTTCAGGGGCTTTTTTGATGTCGATTTCGGGGTCAATTTCAGCGATCGCATAACCATTTCGCGGGCCGCACTTTTGGTCACACAGTCATCCTTAGACTTTTGCGAAGGGAGGTTCGGACTTTTTGGATTGAATAGTGCCTGGTGATTTAAAGGAAAATGTTTGGTAGAAGTAGGCATTTTTGTGCCCCGTTCTGCGGCCGCAGAACCACTCTACGGACCGCAGATTGGTCGCGGAGTGAGGTAGTTTTCTAGGGCTTTTTTGATGTCGATTTCGTGGTCAATTTCTGCGATCGCATAACTGTTTCGCGGGCCGCACTTTTGGTCGAACAGTCATCCTTAGACTTTTGCGATGGGAGGTTCGGACTTTTTGGATTTAATAGTGCCTGGTGATATAAAGGAAAATATTGGGCAGAAGTAGGCATTTCTGTGCCCCGTACTGCGGCCGCAGAACCACTCTTCGGACCGCAGAAAGGTCGTAGAGTGAGGAAGTTTTCAGGGGCGTTTTTATGTCGACTTCGAGGCTATTTTTGCAATCGCGTGACCGTTTTGCGGGCCGCACTTTCGTCGCATAGTCATCCTTAGACTTTTGCAAAGGGAGTTTCAGACTTTTTGGATTGAATAGTGCCTGGTGATTTAAAGGAAAATGTTGGGCAGAAGTAGGCATTTCAGTGGCCCGTTCTGCGGCCGCAGAACCTCTCTGCGGACCGTAGAATGGTCGCAAAGTGAGGCATTTTTCTGGGGCATTTTTGATGTCGATTTTGCGGCTATTTCTGCGATCGCATAACCGTTTTGCGGGCCGCACTTTGGTCGCACTGTCATCCTTAGACTTTTACGATGGGAGGTTCGGACTTTTTGGATTGAATAGTGCCTGGTGATTTGAAGGAAAATGTTGGGCAGAAGTAGGCATTTTTGTGCCCCGTTCTGCGGCCGCAGAACCACTCTACAGACTGCAGATTGGTCGCGGAGTGAGGCAGTTTTCTGGGGCTTTTTTGATGTCGATTTCGTGGTCAATTTCAGCGATCGCATAACCATTTCGCGGGCCGCACTTTTGGTCGCACTGTCATCCTTAGACTTTTCGTAGGGAGGTTCGGACTTTTTGGATTGAATAGTGCCTGGTGATTTAAAGGAAAATGTTGGGCAGAAGTAGGCATTTCTGTGCCCCGTTTTGCGACCGCATAACCTCTCTTCGGACCGCAGAATGGTCGCAGAGTGAGGCAGTTTTCTGGGGGGTTTTTGATGTCGATTTCGTGGTCAATTTTTGCGATCGCATAACCGTTTCACGGGCCGCACTTTTGGTCGCACAGTCATCCTTAGACTTTTACGAAGGGAGGTTCGGAGTTTTTAGATTGAATAGTGCCTGGTGATTTAATGGAAAAGGTTGGGTAGAAGTAGGCATTTTTGTGCCCCGTTCTGCGGCCGCAGAACCACTCTACGGACCGCAGATTGGTCGCGGAGTGAGGTAGTTTTCTAGGGCTTTTTTGATGTCGATTTCGTGGTCAATTTCTGCGATCGCATAACTGTTTCGCGGGCCGCACTTTTGGTCGAACAGTCATCCTTAGACTTTTGCGATGGGAGGTTCGGACTTTTTGGATTTAATAGTGCCTGGTGATATAAAGGAAAATATTGGGCAGAAGTAGGCATTTCTGTGCCCCGTACTGCGGCCGCAGAACCACTCTTCGGACCGCAGAATGGTCGTAGAGTGAGGAAGTTTTCAGGGGCATTTTTATGTCGACTTCGAGGCTATTTTTGCAATCGCGTGACCGTTTTGCGGGCCGCACTTTCGTCGCATAGTCATCCTTAGACTTTTGCAAAGGGAGTTTCAGACTTTTTGGATTGAATAGTGCCTGGTGATTTAAAGGAAAATGTTGGGCAGAAGTAGGCATTTCAGTGGCCCGTTCTGCGGCCGCAGAACCTCTCTGCGGACCGTAGAATGGTCGCAAAGTGAGGCATTTTTCTGGGGCATTTTTGATGTCGATTTTGCGGCTATTTCTGCGATCGCATAACCGTTTTGCGGGCCGCACTTTGGTCGCACTGTCATCCTTAGACTTTTACGAAGGGAGGTTCGGACTTTTTGGATTGAATAGTGCCTGGTGATTTGAAGGAAAATGTTGGGCAGAAGTAGGCATTTTTGTGCCCCGTTCTGCGGCCGCAGAACCACTATACAGACTGCAGATTGGTCGCGGAGTGAGGCAGTTTTCTGGGGCTTTTTTGATGTCGATTTCGTGGTCAATTTCAGCGATCGCATAACCATTTCGCGGGCCGCACTTTTGGTCGCACTGTCATCCTTAGACTTTTCGTAGGGAGGTTCGGACTTTTTGGATTGAATAGTGCCTGGTGATTTAAAGGAAAATGTTGGGCAGTAGTAGGCATTTCTGTGCCCCGTTTTGCGACCGCAGAACCTCTCTTCGGACCGCAGAATGGTCGCAGAGTGAGGCAGTTTTCTGGGGAGTTTTTGATGTCGATTTCGTGGCTATTTCTGCGATCGCATAACCGTTTCGCGGGCCGCACTTTGGTCGCACAGTCATCCTTAGACTTTTACGAAGGGAGGTTCGGAGTTTTTAGATTGAATAGTGCCTGGTGATTTAATGGAAAAGGTTGGGTAGAAGTAGGCATTTTTGTGCCCCGTTCTGCGGCCGCAGAACCACTCTTCGGACTGCAGAATGGTCGTAGAGTGAGGCAGTTTTCAGGGCCATTTTTTATGTCGATTTCGCGGCTATTTTTGCGATCGCGTAACCGTTTCGCGGGCTGCACTTTGGTCGCATAGTCATCCTTAGACTTTTGCAAAGGGAGTTTTAGACTTTTTGGATTGAATAGTGCCTGGTGATTTAAAGGAAAATGTTGGGTAGAAGTAGGCATTTCAGTGGCCCGTTCTGCGGCCGCAGAACCTCTCTACGGACCGTAGAATGGTCGCAAAGTGAGGAAGTTTTCTGGGGCATTTTTTATGTCGATTTCGCGGTTATTTTTGCGATCGCATAACCGTTTCGCGGGCTGCACTTTGGTTGCACAGTCATCCTTAGACTTTTACGAAGGGAGGTTCGGACTTTTTGGACTGAATAGTGCGTGGTGATTTAAAGGAAAATGTTGGGCAGGAGTAGGCATTTCTGTGCCCCGTTGTGTGGCCGCAGAACCACTCTACGGACCGCAGAATGGTCGCAGAGTGAGGCAGTTTTCTAGGGCATTTTTGATGTCAATTTCAGGGCAATTTCTGCGATCGCATAACTGTTTTGTGGGCCACACTTTGGTCGCACAGTCATCCTTAGACTTTTACGAAGGGAGGTTCGAACTTTTTGGATTGAATAGTGCCTGGTGATTTAAAAGAAAATGTTGTGTAGAAGTAGGCATTTTTGTGCCCCGTTCTGCGGCCGCAGAACCACTCTACGGACCGTAGATTGGTCGCGGAGTGAGGCAGTTTTATGGGGCTTTTTTTATGTCAATTTCGTGGTCAATTTCTACGATCGCATAACCGTTTCGCGGGCCGCACTTTTGGTCGCACAGTCATCTTTGACTTTTGCGAAGGGAGGTTCGAACTTTTTGGATTGAATAGTGCCTGGTGATTTAAAGGAAAATGTTTGGTAGAAGTAGGGATTTTTGTGCCCCGTTCTGCGGCCGCAGAACCACTCTACGGACCGCAGATGGGTCGCGGAGTGAGGTAGTTTTCCCGGGCTTTTTTGATGTCGATTTCGTGGTCAATTTCTGCGATCGCATAACCGTTTTACGGGCCGCACTTTTGGTCGCACAGTCATCCTTAGACTTTTACGATGGGAGGTTCGGACTTTTTGGATTTAATAGTGCCTGGTGATATAAAGGAAAATGTTGGGCAGAAGTAGGCATTTTTGTGCCCCGTACTGCGGCCGCAGAACCACTCTTCGGACCGCAGAATGGTCGTAGAGTGAGGTAGTTTTCAAGGGCGTTTTTTATGTCGATTTCGAGGCTATTTTTGCGATCGCGTGACCGTTTCGCGGGCCGCACTTTCGTTGCATAGTCATCCTTAGACTTTTGCAAAGGGAGTTTCAGACTTTTTGGATTGAATAGTGCCTGGTGATTTAAAGGAAAATGTTGGGCAGAAGTAGGCATTTCAGTGGCCCGTTCTGCGGCCGCATAACGTCTCTGCGGACCGTAGAATGGTCGCAAAGTGAGGCATTTTTCTGGGGCATTTTTGATGTCAATTTCGCGGCTATTTCTGCGATCGCATAACCGTTTCGCGGGCCGCACTTTGGTCGCACTGTCATCCTTAGACTTTTACGAAAGGAGGTTGGGACTTTTTTACGATTGAATAGTGCCTGGTGATTTAAAGGAAAATGTTGGGCAGAAGTAGGCATTTTTGTGCCCCGTTCTGCGGCCGCAGAACCACTCTACAGTCCGCAGATTGGTCGCGGAGTGAGGCAGTTTTCTGGGGCTTTTTTGATGTCGATTTCGTGGTCAATTTCAGCGATCGCATAACCATTTCGCGGGCCGCACTTTTGGTCGCACAGTCATCCTTAGACTTTTGCGAAGGGAGGTTCGGACTTTTTGGATTGAATAGTGCCTGGTGATTTAAAGGAAAATGTTGGGCAGAAGTAGGCATTTCTGTGCCCCGTTTTGCGACCGCAGAACCTCTCTTCGGACCGCAGAATGGTCGCAGAGTGAGGCAGTTTTTTGGGGAGTTTTTGATGTCGATTTCGCGGCTATTTCTGCGATCGCATAACCGTTTCGCGGGCCGCACATTGGTCGCACAGTCATCCTTCTTAGACTTTTACGAAGGGAGGTTCGGACTTTTTGGATTGAATAGTGCCTGGTGATTTAATGGAAAATGTTGGGTAGAAGTAGGCATTTTTGTGCCCCGTTCTGCGGCCGCAGAACCACTCTTCGGACCGCAGAATGGTCGTAGAGTGAGGTTGTTTTCAGGGCCCTTTTTTATGTCGATTTCGAGGCTATTTTTGCGATCGCGTAACCGTTTTGCGGGCTGCACTTTGGTCGCATAGTCATCCTTAGACTTTTGCAAAGGGAGTTTTAGACTTTTTGGATTGAATAGTGCTTGGTGATTTAAAGGAAAATGTTGGGCAGAAGTAGGCATTTCAGTGGCCCGTTCTGCGGCCGCAGAACCTCTCTGCGGACCGTAGAATGGTCGCAAAGTGAGGCAGTTTTCTGGGGCATTTTTTATGTCAATTTCGCGGCTATTTCTGCGATCGTATAACCGTTTGGCGGGCCGCACTTTGGTCGCACAGTCATCCTTAGACTTTTACGAAGGGAGGTTCGGACTTTTTGGATTGAATAGTGCCTGGTGATTTAAAGGAAAATGTTGGGCAGAAGTAGGCATTTTTGTGCCCCGTTCTGCGGCCGCAGAACCACTCTACAGACCGCAGATTGGTCGTGGAGTGAGGCAGTTTTCTGGGGCTTTTTTGATGTCAATTTCTGTTACAACCCAAATTCGCATACCTTAGATCACGCCGTAAGTTAGTCATCGTAAATCCAAGAAGAGATTATCTTTGAGATGATAAGAAGTTAATCCTATTGGTCTTAAACGATACAAGGGTGTATAAGAGTGGTTAACAAGTATTTGAAGTTAAACGAATCAAGGATGTTGTAACCCGTATTTTTGGGTAACACTAGAGGTGATTAATTGTCCCAAGAGGTCTTGTTTTAATGTATTTGAATCATATAATATCCGCATCATAAGTCTTGAAGTCAAGCGAGTTGGGAAACAAAAGTCGATAAAAGTTGTCGCAACTTAGGTTTATAATTTTACTTAAACTTTAGGTCAAATGTTACTGCATTTTTCTCCCAATGTGCTATGAATTATGGGGTGATCTACCTATCAAATTTAATATCTATGAGTCTAGTTTCCAACGCATTAAACCGTTCGTCGATACGATCTCGGAATAGAGAGATATTTGCATTTTTGCGAGAGTGCGCCAAGCTGCTCTCTATGGGGCCCACAAAGGCGGTTTAAGACATATGGACATGTATAAGATACCTCAACCCCGTTTTAAGTCATTACTTTTCAGTATATTCAGACCTTATAACCCTAAAAACAGTCTCTCAAGGTTCTCTCATGATCCAAGACCCAAACAAAGGGCAAACAACACAAATCAAATGTCGGGAATCCCGTGGCGCTAGTAAGTTTCTTGTTCTTCTTGTTGTTGCTGATTTTTGTGTTGTTCCAGCTCGTGTGGGAGGTTTTTTTAAGTGTTTTATGTCCTGTAAATACACCTTCAAGTTTTTAATATCAACCCTAGGTGATTTCAAGTCTTCTAAAGTAATTCTAGTGCCGAAAAACCCGAATTAATTGCTAGTTTCGCTTCCTTGTTCTTGTGGCAGAATTGAAGGGATATTTCGTGGAAAATTAAGGTCAAATTGGAGTTGTTCTTTCTGTTTAAAGGTAAGGAACCTCTTACTCTATATATATTTAAGATTATCCAAGTTGCAGCTAAGTCGTTGAAGCTAGAACTTGTGAAATATATATCGAAAGGCTTGGTAGTAATGTTGTTGGTTGGTGGACTGTTTTGGAGGCTCAATATGATTATTAATGATGTTGTTTGGGCTGTTTGGTGATTGTATTGACTTGTGGGAAGTCATATAAATAGGGGAGGTGTTGTCCGTTTCATCGTAAAATAGGTTGTGGTCGATACATAATAGTTACGACGCTTAAACGATAATGATAGTGTCATTTGTCTTATTGTAGACTAAGGAGTCGTGACATTTGCATAGCTTGAGGTTGGGCAGTATATACAAGGTATGTGAGGCTATCCCCTTCATTCTTTTGCACGACTCCGATTGTACATAATGTAATGAACGAGCTCCCAAAGATACTCTACTCTTAGAAGCTAGCAGTACTTACATTGCTGCCCTTCTTATGAAACGATTGATATTGATGTTACTTCTCTTATTCTTATATTATCAATGTTGTTGGTAGTTCCGATTCTTATAAGATTCTTGATGAAGAGTTAATCCTAATAACGTGTACGAAGGATACCAACCTTATGTCACTCCGAAAGGTTCAAAATGTGATTCCAATGAGTCCAGCATGCATCATATATATGTATCTATTTTACTCTACCGAGCTGCGCTATAGTCGGCCGGGTACGGCACTTATTGTGCAACCACTGATCAGTTGGGTTTTACCGAGCTCCACGTGGCCGGGTACGATTCTACCGAGCCCTATGATGGCCGAGTACGTTTTACCGAGCCTATTATGGCCGGATACGATATGATGATAGTGATGCCCACAAAGGCGTATGTTTTAAACGTTTATGTATATATATATGTATGTATCATGTATTTTATGTCAGTAGCCCTCAGAGGTACCCAGATGTCATAGGTTGTATATTCTCTATCCCTGTTTACATTACTGTTCTTACTTATGCTTTCTTGCCTCACATACTCAGTACTTTATTCGTACTGACGTCCTTTTTATTTGTGGACGCTGCATGTCGTGCTGCAGGTCCTGATAGACAGGTAGACGTAGCTCCCCCACCACAGTAGGCTGTCCAGTTTAGCGGTTATTGGCGAGATCCCTTCTTCGGACTTGCCGTGGTCTTGGTATGCATTTTTTTTATAGACATTATGGGTATGTCGGGGCCCTGTTCCGGCAATGTTGTAGCACTTATGTTCCTTTAGAGGCTCATAGACAGGTGTCGACTTATGTATGGTTTAGAATGCCTTTTCGGCTGATTTTTGTTGTATAGTCTTTCATGGCATCATGATAGCTCGTACCTTATATATAGTTTCTTGACAGTCTTGTCATCCAATATTATGTATGTTCATGACATTATCTTTCATTGTTGGATGTTCATGATCCATGTCTACTATTTATATTGATCTTGTCGGCCAAAAGATAATAAGGAAGGTTAGATAAAATGTACGTTGGTGCTCGGCAAGTATGGCCCGGGTGCTAGTCATGACCTTCCAGTTGGGTCGTGACAATTTCGTGGTCAATTTTAGCGATCGCATAACCATTTCACGGGCCGCACTTTTGGTCGCACAGTCATCCTTAGATTTTGCGAAGGGAGGTTCGAACGTTTTTGATTGAATAGTGCCTGGTGATTTAAAGGAAAATGTTGGGCAGAAGTAGGCATTTCTGTGCCCCGTTTTGCGGCCGCAGAACCTCTCTATTATTCACCTTGTTTTCTTTCAGCGATGCCTTCGACTAGGAAGCAAGCAATTAGTAGACGGCTTGATACAGCTGTGGGAGAGGGTAACATTCATGTGCCTCCTGCCAGAGCAGGCCAAAGTGAGGCTCAGAGTGAGATGCCGTCTCATACCTCTCTGTCTCCTCCAGAGGATATTAGGAGGCACCCAGTACATCCAGTTCCTCCGTCTAGCACTACAGACCACGATATGCGCAGTGCGGTGCAATTGTTAACTAGCTTGGTAGCTGCTCAGGCTCAGAGGCAGAATACCGGTGCTGCTGATAAACCGGTTAGTGCGAGAGTTCGTGATTTTATTAATCTAGACCCTCCAGTGTTTACCGGATCAGACCCCAAGGAGGACCCACAAATATTTATTGATCAGATTCATCGTACATTGCGGGTTATGCATGCTAGTGATACGGAGGCAGTAGAGTTGGCTTCTTATCGGTTACTGGATTTAGCGGTTTTCTGGTATGATAGTTGGGAGAGATCTAGGGGTCCGAACGCTCCTCCAGCCGTGTGGAAGGAATTTTTTGAGGCCTTTCTTCGTCACTACTTGCCAGTTGAGATACGACGAGCTAGAGCTGATAAGTTCTTGAACCTTCGACAGGGTAATATGAGTGTACGAGAGTATAGTATACAGTTTGATTCTTTAACAAGGTATGCTCCCCATATGGTGGCCGAGATGAGTGATAGGGTGCATCTGTTCATGAACGGGTTGGGACCACATCTGATAAATGAGTGCACAACAGCCTCCTTGGTAGAGGGCATGGATATTTCCCGTATTCAGGCGTATGCCCAGACCCTAGAGGATCGTAAGCGCCAGCAAAGGGCAGATAGGGAGCAGGATAGGGGCCAGCATAAGAGGGCGAGATTTACAGGGTATTCTGATGAGTTCAGAGGTAGTATCAGGCCCCAATCTTCGAGGAGTTCGGCGCCACCTGTAGCTAGTGCTCCTCCAAAGTTTCAGAGGCCTCGGTATGATCAATTTACCTATTCTGGTTCAGGTCAGAGTTTGAGGGCATCAGGCTCACAATTTCATAGAGACTAGTCAGACGAGACCCCCAACACCTCGTTGTGATCAGTGCGGCAAGGCCCACTTTGGACTGTGCCGTCGAGGTTCCGATGCGTGCTATTCTTGCGAACAGCGTGGCCATATGATGTGGGATTGTCCTAACAGAGGAGGTGGTGGTATGGCTCAACCGACTGGATCTGTGTCTGGTTCTTCCTCATCAGTTCGACCTCCAGCACAAGGTTTTCAACAGTCAACAGGTCGTGGTAGAGGTAGAGGTTCAGTGCCGAGTTCGAGTGGTGCTCAAAATCGAACCTATGCTCTAGTAGGTCGACAAGATCTCGAGTCATCTCCGGATGTTGTTACAGGTATATTGTCTGTGTTTTCTTATGATGTATATGCGCTAATTGATCCAGGATCTACCTTATCATATGTTACACCCTTTGTGGCTAATAAGTTTGGCATTGAACCTGAATTGATAAGTAAACCACTTGCGGTATCCACTCCGATAGGAGATTCTGTGATTGTTAGAAGGGTATATAAAGGTTGCACCGTGATGATTTGTAGACGTCAAACCTCGGCAAATTTATTTGAGTTAGAAATGGTTGATTTCGATGTGATAATGGGAATGGACTGGTTGGCCTCATGCTATGCAAATGTTGACTGTCGTACGAAGATGGTTAAGTTTCAGTTTCCTTGTGAACCCGCCATTGAATGGAAGGGGAACATTGCTACGCCGAAAGGTAGGTTTATTTCCTATCTTAAGGCAAGGAAGATGATCTCAAAAAGTTACATTTATCATCTTGTTCGCGTTAGGGATGCGGAGGCGAAGCCGCCTACTCTACAATTAATCCCCATGGTCAATGAATTTCCAGATGTTTTCCCAGATGAACTCCCAGGCCTTCCTCCTGAAAGGGAGATTGATTTTAGCATTTATGCATTGCCTGACACTCAACCGATCTCTATCCCTCCATACAGGATGGCCCCGGCAGAGTTGCGAGAGTTGAAGGCACAGTTGAAGGACTTGCTGGATAAGGGTTTCTTAGGCCTAGCACTTCACCTTGGGGTGCGCCAGTCTTGTTCATGCGGAAGAAAGATGGGTCGTTAAGGATGTGTATCGATTATCGACAGTTGAATAAGTTTACAATAAAGAACAAGTATCCACTTCCAAGAATTGATAACCTGTTTGACCAACTCCAGGGTGCCAAGTATTTCTCCAAGATTGACTTGCGTTCAGGGTATCATCAGGTGAGGGTTAAGGAGAAGGATATTCCAAAGACGGCCTTCCGGACATGATATGGGCATTTTGAGTTCTTGGTGATGTCGTTCGGGCTAACAAATGCCCCAACAACTTTTATGGATCTCATGAATAGTGTATTCAGGCCCTATTTTGATGTGTTTGTGATCGTATTCATTGATGACATTCTGGTGTATTCTCGTTCGGAGGCGGAACATGTGGGCCACTTGCGAATAGTATTACAGACCCTTCAGGATCATAACTTATATGCTAAGCTCTCTAAATATGAATTCTGGCTGAACTCAGTAGCATTCCTTGGCCATGTGATATCTGATGAGGGTATTAGTGTCGACACTCAGAAGATCGATGCAGTGAAGAATTGGCCGAGACCTACAACACCGTCAGAAGTCCGCAGCTTTCTGGGGCTAGCAGGATATTATAGGCGGTTTGTAGAAGGGTTTTCCTCTATATCAGCACCATTGACTAAGTTAACACAGAAAGCTACCAAGTTCCAGTGGTCTGATGCTTGTGAACATAGTTTTCAGGAGCTAAAGAATCGATTGACATCCGCGCCAGTGCTCACTCTCCCAGAAGGAACAGAAAGTTATGTGGTATATTGTGATGCCTCAGGTATAGGTTTGGGGTGCGTATTGATGCAACGTGGGAAGGTGATTGCTTATGCATCAAGACAATTGAAGAAGCATGAAAAGAATTACCCGACTCATGATTTGGAATTGGCTGCAGTAATATATGCTTTGAAGATATGGCGGCACTACTTATACGGCGTCCATGTTGACATCTACATAGATCACAAGAGTTTACAATACATCTTCAAGCAGAAGGAGTTGAATTTGAGGCAGCGTAGGTGGCTTGAATTACTGAAAGACTACGATGTCGAGATATTGTACCATCCCGGTAAAGCTAATGTTGTGGCAGATGCTCTCAGCCGTAAGTCAATGGGAAGCTTAATACATATTGAGGCAGGTAGACAAGGGTTGACCAAAGAGCTTCACCAGCTGGCTAATATGAGAATCAGATTGTTGGACTCTGATGACGGAGGTGTTACTGTACAGAATACAGCAAAATCATCTTTGGTAGCCGAGGTAAAAGCACGGCAATATGAAGATCCTACCTTAGTAAGATTGAGAGAGGGAATTCAGCAGTGTAAGATTACAGCTTTCAAGATCGGAGGAGATGGGACACTGAGATACCATGGCCGATTATGTGTACCTAGTGTGGCAGGGTTGCGAGAGAAGATTATGATTGAGATTCACCAGTCCCGATATTCTATCCATCCTGGCTCAACAAAGATGTATCATGAAGTTAAGGAGCAGTATTGGTGGGATAACATGAAGAAGTCTATTGCAGAATTTGTAGCCCAGTGTCCTAATTGTCAACAAGTAAAGATCGAGCATCAGAAACCTAGTGGATTGATTCAGAATACAGAGATTCCGACCTGGAAATGGGAGGTGATTAATATGGACTTCATTATTGGATTACCTTGCTCTTATCATAAGTTTGACTCCATCTGGGTGATAGTTGATCGACTTACAAAATCTGCCCATTTTCTGCCAGTTAAGACAACTTACACGGCTGAAGATTATGCGAAGTTGTATATCAAGGAGATTGTTAGGCTTCATGGTGTGCCGGTATCTATTATATCAGACCGAGGAGCTCAATTTATGGCTAACTTTTGGAGGTCTTTTCAGAAGGGTTTAGGCACACAAGTAAATCTCAGCACTGCATTCCATCCGCAGACTGACGGGCAGGCTGAACGTACCATCCAGACGCTTGAAGATATGCTACGAGCATGTGTTCTAGATTTCAAGGGGAATTGGGATGACCATCTGGCTCTTATAGAATTTGCCTACAATAATAGCTACCATTCCAGTATTAAAATGGCCCCGTATGAGGTACTGTACGGGAGGAGATGTAGATCACCAGTTGGATGGTTCAAAGTCGGTGAGACAGAATTATATGGGCTAGATTTGATTCACCAAGCCATTAAAAAGGTGAAAGTGATACAAGAGCGACTGAGGACGACACAAAGCAGGCAAAAGTCTTATTCCGACGTCCGACGTCGTGATCTGGAATTTGAGGTTGGTGATTGGGTTTTCCTGAAGATCTCGCCGATGAAGGGTGTTATGCGTTTTGGGAAGAAGGGTAAGTTGAGTCCGCGGTATATTGGGCCGTACAAAATTCTTCGACGAATTGGACAGGTTGCTTACGAGTTAGAATTGCCGTCTGAATTGGAATTTGTCCACCCGGTATTCCATGTATCTATGTTGAGGAAATGTATTGGAGACCCTTCTCGGGTCGTCCCTATCAAAGATGTACAAGTTACAAAGGATCTATCATATGATGAAGTGCCAGTGGCTATATTAGATCGACAAGTCCGCAAGCTGAGAACAAAGGATGTAGCTTCCGTGAAAGTATTATGGAGGAACAAGAATATAGAAGAAATGACATGGGAAGCAGAAGAGGAGATGAAGTCTAAATACCCTTACCTATTCCAGAGTGAAGATAACGAGGATGCCGAGGGAAAGAAGGACGCATTATAAGGTGAAACGGCTCTATGAGGTAAGCAATAGCTTGTGAATACTCTTTTTTTTAATACAAAATGGTAATATGCAGATAATGTACATATCCATAATGCTTTGTATAGTCTTGTAAGGCCATAGGTTAGGTTTAACTTCTTGCAAGTTTGGCTAGTGTCCATTTTATAGGGAAAACTCAGCCGGAAATCTCCGTCGGAATCCACAATTAGTTAGACACCCCATAAACCCTTACATTCGAGGACGAATGTTCCTAAGGGAGAGAGGGTGTTACAACCCAAATTCGCATACCATAGATCATGCCGTAAGTTAGTCGACGTAAATCCAAGAAGAGATTATCTTTGAGATGATAAGAAGTTAATCCTATTGGTCTTAAATGATACAAGGGTGTATAAGAGTAGTTAACAAGTATTTGAAGTTAAACGAATCAAGGATGTTGTAACCCGTATTTTCGGGTAACACTAGAGGTGATTAATTGTCCCAAGAGGTCTTGTTTTAATGTATTTGAATCATATAATATCCGCATCATAAGTCTTGAAGTCAAGCGAGTTATGAAACAAAAGTCGATAAAAGTTGTCGCAACTTAGGTTTATAATTTTACTTAAACTTTAGGTCAAATGTTACTGCAATTTTCTCCCAATGTGCCTGGAATTATGGGTTGATCTACCTATCAAATTGAAGATCTATGAGTCTAGTTTCCAACGCATTAAACCGTTCATCGATACGATCTCGGAATAGAGAGATATTCGCATTTTCGCGAGAGTGCGCCAAGCTGCTCTCTATGGGGCCCACAAAGGCGGTTTAAGACATATGAACATATATAAGATACCTCAACCCCGTTTTAAGTCATTATTTTTCAGTATATTAAGACCTTATAACCCTAAAAACAGTCTCTCAAGGTTCTCTCATGATCCAAGACCCAAACAAAGGGCAAACAACACAAATCAAATGTCGGGAATCCCGTGGCGCTAGTAAGTTTCTTGTTCTTCTTGTTGTTGCTGATTTTTGTGTTGTTCCAGCTCGTGTGGGAGGTTGTTTTAAGTGTTTTATGTCCTGTAAATACACCTTCAAGTTTTTAATATCAACCCTAGGTGATTTCAAGTCTTCTAAAGTAATTCTAGTGCCGAAAAACCCGAATTAATTGCTAGTTTCGCTTCCTTGTTCTTGTGGCAGAATTGAAGGGATATTTCGTGGAAAATTAAGGTCAAATTGGAGTTGTTCTTTCTGTTTAAAGGTAAGGAACCTCTTACTCTATATATATTTAAGATTATCCAAGTTGCAGCTAAGTCGTTGAAGCTAGAACTTGTGAAATATATATCGAAAGGCTTGGTAGTAATGTTGTTGGTTGGTGGACTGTTTTGGAGGCTCAATATGATTATTAATGATGTTGTTTGGGCTGTTTGGTGATTGTATTGACTTGTGGGAAGTCATATAAATAGGGAAGGTGCTGTCCGTTTCATCGTAAAATAGGTTGTGGTCGATACATAATAGTTACGACGCTTAAATGATAATTATAGTGTCATTTGTCTTATTGTAGACTAAGGAGTCGTGACATTTGCATAGCTTGAGGTTGGGCAGTATATACAAGGTACGTGAGGCTATCCCCTTCATTCTTTTGCACGACTCCGATTGTACATAATGTAATGAACGAGCTCCCAAAGATACTCTACTCTTAGAAGCTAGTAGTACTTACATTGCTGCCCTTCTTATGAAACGATTGATATTGATGTTACTTCTCTTATTCTTATATTATCAATGTTGTTGGTACTTCCTGATTCTTATAAGATTCTTGATGAAGAGTTAATCCTAATAACGTGTACGAAGGAAATGTGATTCCAATGAGTCCAGCATGCATCATATATATGTATCTATTTTACTCTACCGAGCCGCGCTATAGTCGGCCGGGTACGGCACCTATTGTGCAACCACTGATCAGTTGGGTTTTACCAAGCTCCACGTGGCCGGGTACGATTCTACCGAGCCCTATGATGGCCGGGTATGTTTTACCGAGCCTATTATGGCCGGATACGATATGATGATAGTGATGCCCACAAAGGCGTATGTTTTAAACGTTTATGTATATATATATATATGTATGTATCATGTATTTTATGTCAGTAGCCCTCAGAGGTACCCAGATGTCATAGGTTGTATATTCTCTATCCCTGTTTACATTACTGTTCTTACTTATGCTTTCTTGCCTCACATACTCAGTACTTTATTCGTACTGACGTACTTTTTATTTGTGGACGCTGCATGTCGTGCTGCAGGTCCTGATAGACAGGTAGACGTAGCTCCCCCACCACAGTAGGCTGTCCAGTTCAGCAGTTATTGGCGAGATCCCTTCTCCGGACTTGCCGTGGTCTTGGTATGCATTTTTGTTATAGACATTATGGGTATGTCGGGGCCCTGTTCCGGCAATGTTATAGCACTTATGTTCCCTTAGAGGCTCATAGACAGGTGTCGACTTATGTATGGTTTAGAATGCCTTT
Source organism: Nicotiana tabacum (assembly GCF_000715075.1). Lineage (NCBI taxonomy): Eukaryota > Viridiplantae > Streptophyta > Magnoliopsida > Solanales > Solanaceae > Nicotiana > Nicotiana tabacum. The sequence continues at coordinate 1,078 of NW_027438704.1, read as the reverse complement.
TCGGCTGATTTTTGTTGTATAGTCTTTCATGGCATCATGATAGCTCGTACCTTATATATAGTTTCTTGACAGTCTTGTCGTCCCATGTTATGTATGTTCATGACATCATCTTTCATTGTTGGATGTTCATGATCTATGTCTACTATTTATATTCATCTTGTCGGCCTTTATAGATAATAAGGAAGGTTAGATAAAATGTACGTTGGTGCTCGGCAAGTATGGCCCGGGTGCTAGTCATGACCCTCCAGTTGGGTCGTGACAATTTCGTGGTCAATTTCAGCGATCGCAAAACCATTTCGCGGGCCGCACTTTTGGTCGCACAGTCATCCTTAGACTTTTGCGAACGGAGGTTCGAACGTTTTGGATCGAATAGTGCCTGGTGATTTAAAGGAAAATGTTGGGTAGAAGTAGGCATTTCTGTGCCCCGTTTTGCGGCCGCAGAACCTCTCTACGGACCGTAGAATGGTCGCAAAGTGAGGGAGTTTTCTGGGGCATTTTTTATGTCGATTTCGTGGCTATTTCTGCGATCGCATAACCGTTTCGCAGCCCGCACTTTGGTCGCACAGTCATCCTTAGACTTTTACGAAGGGAGGTTCGGACTTTTTGGATTGAATAGTGCCTGGTGATTTAAAGGAAAATGTTGGGCAGAAGTAGGCATTTCTGTGCCCCGTTCTGCGGCCGCAGAACCACTCTTTGGATCGCAGAATGGTCGTAGAGTGAGGAAGTTTTTCAGGGGCATTTTTTATGTCGATTTCACGGATATTTTTGCAATCGCGTAACCGTTTCGCGGGCCGCACTCTGGTCGCATAGTCATCCTTAGACTTTTGCAAAGGGAGTTTCGGACTTTTTGGATTGAATAATGCTTGGTGATTTAAAGGAAAATGTTGGGCAAAAGTAGGCATTTTTGTGCCCCGTTCTGCGGCCGCAGAACCACTCTGCAAACCGCAGATTGGTCGCGGAGTGAGGCAGTTTTTTGGGGCGTTTTTGATGTCGATTTCGCGGCAATTTCTGCGATCGCATAACTATTTCGCGGGACGCGCTTTGGTCGCACACACATCCTTAGACTTTTTCGAAGAGA